>NW_015113045.1:13986-152553 GCF_001443285.1 Poecilia latipinna
CAAAGTTTTCATTTTGTTTTTATTACTTACCCAAGTTGCTAAGTTGACATTCCAAAAATTTTCTTCAAGCTAGAAAATACCTCTGGCCCACTGCTGCTGTGTTTTGTTTCTCTGCTCTGACCACTCTAAACCCTGATGGCTCACACTGAGCCGGGTTCTTCTCCACTGCTGAAACTCGCTTGCTTCGAAGGAGGGATTGCTGAAAAAACAAAAACAACAACAACTTGATGCAATCGGTTTAAAGAGAATTGAAATCTCTGGCACTCGAGCTAATGAAATGTGCTTCTGGTAATTAAATACCACTATCGAACAATAAACGCGCTATAAACATTCTGCGAAAAATCATTCGGAATCAGTGGCACGGATATTGAGCTTGCAGTTATGGGTTGAAGTCTCAGATTCAAATTGTCTTCGGTTCTCTGCAGTGCGAGTTGTCATTTTCCTTGCTGCTGTTTCAGGACATGCAGCAGGAGCTGGAGCAGCTGACCAAGGAGCTGCGGCAGGTGAACCTGCAGCAGTTCATCCAGCAGACTGGAACCAAGGTCACAGTGCTGCCCGCTGAACCGACGGAGGAGGACTGTGCAAACAGCAGCTCTGGCTCAGGTAATGAAACGTGTCTTCAAGTGTTAGTTAAAACCTCTTTCAGGAAATTATGAAGCGCTCAGTGAGATGCCGTGTGATCTGACCTGCCGCAGTTTGTTTTAGAATAACGGTGCTCTTTGATTTAAAAAGACATCATGTGTGTCGCATGTGAAAATGACGACAAGGTTCAGCGGGAGCGTTGGAAAATCGTTTCCTCCATCAAGGTGCACTTTGTTCTGTGGCCGCAGTTCTTGACAACCTGCTGAGAGAAAATGACTCGGTTCCGTCTTGCATCTCCGTGCGTCAGTATGTGGAAGGAGAAAATAGCTGTAAAGAAAAGTACATGCAGTACGGCTCTTTGTTGCCGTGTAAGTGGTGGTTCTTGGAAGGCTGCAGCGGCTCTGCAGAGAGCAGATGATCCTCATGAGAGCGATGCACCATGAGAGGGAAGCGAAGGCTGGTTCTTAAAAACCATACCATGACTCGGTAATTTGTGATTTTTTTTTTTTAACGTCTAAGCTGAAGAAAATCATACTTTCTTGGCAGAAAAGCTAAAATGTGCTTTTAAAAAGTTTGTGCAAGGAGAAGGATCGACCCTGGTAGAGAAACAAACTTTGAGTTTTTTTTTTGTTTGTTTTTTTTTAGGGCCCCCTGCTGGTTTGTTAGACCTAATGTTTCATGTTCCTCACAGGCCAGCTTGGCTAATGCACTAATTATACTCATACTGCATAAAACCTTCTGAGCTAACTCAACAGTTTCTGCTGCTTCCATCTGAGCTGAGAAGAAGAGGCTGTGAATTGAACTAGTCATATTATTCTCATTCTGTTTTAAGCTCATTTTTATAGATCAGAAAGGCTGAATAAAATCACAGCTGAACTTAAATTTAAAGAAGTAGAGGCTTTAGTCCTTGATGTGAGCGTCCTGGGATTGATCGCCTACCTTGAGACCTTTGCTGCATGTCTTCTCCTCACCCCTTTTCCTCTGACCACTTCCTGTATTGTAGCAGTCAACAAAGGCCACTAATTAAATCTTTAAATTGAGAAAAACTATATATTAATTGTCTACTTACCAGTTAACAGTAAACAGTCCACATATGATCGGGGTTGGCCAACATAAAAGGAAAGTGAGTGGTGCTGTGGTGGATGCCTGCTTGATGCCTCGTTAAATCCTAGACTGGCTTTTGTGAGCAATAAGTTCCTCGGTACATACAAACACACCGAGTTGAGCTTTTTATTTCTAAACGCACCTTGGATCATTACTGTGTTCCTTACATGCGCTTAACTTATACTCAGGCATGTTAAAGGCAATTACGAAGATAGCACTTTTATTGTGAACATTTATAGAGGTGAATTCATTATATTGAATATGATGCACTGTTTTTTTCAAATGGGCAAGAGTGCACAGAGAAAGTAAGCAAGTGTCTGATAGGTTTATAGATTTACAAGTTTCCATTACTTTTTTGGATGCCTTTAAATCAAAACTGTTAAAATAATCTGGACCAGGATTTTTTTTTTCTGCCACTTTTATAAAACTGTTGCTGTGGGATTCTACACGACACGCCCACTGTTATGGTTTCCATCATGTAAATTAATTTGTGCTTGATTATCCTCTAATAACCTTGCACAGAAGAGTGAGCATGATGAATTTTCTTTGTGCCATAAAATTGACTCCACTCTTTTTGCAAAGCTCAGCCTTGCCCCCTGGTGGCTCCAAAGGAGTGCATAACATTGTGTGTTTTTATTTTTTATTTTCTTCTTTCAAATTTTCTGACAAATTTATACGGCATTGATATTATGTATTTTAAAGGAAACTATTTAGAAATGTTAGGCGGTCAAAAAACAAACTAGTCAAATTGTCAACCTTGTGATTGTCAAGTGGAATATGTGTCGCTTTTAAGAGTTCTCTAATGCATTTCCCTGTGTCGTAGCGTGAAACGTTTGCTAAATTTTGACGTGCACCATCTCACTGCTGAATAAAAAAATGTCCTGCTCAGTTAAAAGCTGAAGTGCAGTCTTATTTTCTCTGTTGCTTGTTTCCTGGTCAGATTTGGCGGCGCTGACTGGCTCGCTGAAGCGTCCTGTGTCCACCCAGCCCGTGTCCAGCCATCTCCGCGTCCTCGCCAACCCTCTTAGCTCTGGCCTGAACCCAGAGGGCATCTACGTCTGACCCCCTGGTCTGACCCCAAGCAGGACATCTCTGCAGCTCAAGACTATGCATTCTTTGTTTTTAAACCTATGAAGGTATCCGATAGTGAGAGGTGTAAAGATATGGTAAACATACAATCTCTGAATGGAAATAATTGAGCACTTAATGGAAGAAAACGCCAGTTGGCAGGTATGGTCAGGAAAAAAAAAAATTAAGAAAAACACTGCACCCTACCGACTGGTGCATCCATGTTTTCCATTTCGCTCTGAAACGTCTGGCTGTTGTGGACCTCCTCCATCAGCATATCCACTTATTGTACTTTCACTTTACTACCTGCTGAATGATTTATATTCATCTTTTTGCCTTTTAGAAAGCGGCCATGAGAATCTTTGTACGTGTATGTTTCTCTCTCCAGCAAAATGTCTGGTTCTCGTTGAAGTGAAAGGATCCACTTGTTTGTAGTAGAACTGTGAACAATCCCTCCCTGTGCTCCGTTGGTTCAAGTTAAAACTATGCACAAATGGTTCATATTTTTGTTACTGAATGTTTTTGTGTGTACTTACCAAAATGAAGGCTTACTGTAGATGTTTGTACTCTTTAGCTTTATTCAGTGAGTGCATTTTATTCTGAAGTTGTGCATTCCTGCAGTAAAGGCTGCATATTAAACCAGTGTTAATTCTCCTTTTTAGCTGTATTTTTTTGTTGTTGTTCAACAACAACAAAGTATATATATATACATATATATATATATTTTCTGAATGTATTTTATGCTTGTTTATCTTATGGATTGTGTGTGGCCAAAGATTGAGCTTGTTGCATGATTGTGCTGGCAGCCATCTTTGAATGTGCAGAGAGTTCTCAAAGCCAATCGGTCGACCTGGCAGTGGTAGTCATAAAGTGGACAGTTGCAGCTACGACATGAAGTAAGAGTGTGAGTATGTAATTAAAATGGCTTGTGTGCATTTGTCTGCATGCGCTCACACGTGGTGTGGGACTTTGAAGGTTTGAAGCACTTGTTAAATCACGAAAAGTGAATGTTTGTCTGCATATGTGACAGCGATTCAAGAAATTTGACGGTGTGTGAGTGCAGAAAAGCCAAGTTATGAAGTTTCACTTAGGTTGTAGATAAGCTGCTAAACACATCAAAGTGCCTTATCCTCATATTGTTAATGGTGTTTTCCAGATACAGCATAGAGGAGGTGTTACGGAGGGCGTTGTTGGGGGGGAAAAATCATTAGTTGAGATCAAGACAACTGTAGAATTCAGTGCTGGTATGCAACATGAGCAGAAGAAACTACAACCTTTCTTTCAGTGTTTTGTAGGAATGTCAAATTAAATAAGAAGGATCTGTACTTTGTCACTGTATTGTTACCGTAATACTACATGCAACAGTTAAGTTTCTAATCGTTTTTCCTTTGTTTGTTTTTGTTTTTGTTTTTTTTACTTGGAACACGTGTACTGTAATTTGGATCAGAACTTTCACATTGTTGTGGTCACTGTTTACAACTTCATATCTTCTTGAGCTCTAATAAGATGTCAACTTTAAATAACTTTTGTTTCGTTTTTCTTGCCTTAATCTACTGCAGATTGTGGCCAGTTGTGTATGGCTGTAACAGAATGCAGATATGACATGGATTGCATGGTTCAATAAACCATCTGAATAAAATCACGTTGTGTGACTGACTGGTGCTTGCTGGAACTATCTATGACTGAGGACATAATAAACGGTGGTCTGACCAAAGACGCCACACAGTTATTAATTAATTAAACTAGAATTCCAATAGGGGAAAAGCTGTGTTGGTAATATGAAGTACATACTGTTTTTTTATTATTATTTAAGAAGGAAAGTAGCACTATGGTGACAGATATTAAACCACCCAGACTTCTAACCAAGTGGATCTAGGAAAGGTTATGGGGACTTTTCCAAACAATTGTATAGCATTGTACAGAAGGGGAAAATATTCTCAAATGAAATCCATTTATCATATCAGCTGATATGGTGATAGACAATACAATGCTCATAGAAATGTACTAAAATCTTATCTCAAGCTCTATAAGCCTTGTATAGTATACTAAATTGTAAAACCATTGAGAAAGACACTGAAAAGGGACTACTTGCTTGAAGCAGTTGAGGAAGAAAATTCATTATTTCTTAAAAGGAACATTGGAGTGAGACCTGAAAGAGCCTCTATACTTTTCAAATAATGTCCTTTAAGTTGTTCAGACCACAGTGGAGAGGTTTTCACTCAAATGCACAGAACCACCTTGACTGGAACTAAGCAACATATCAGCACAAATACCTCGTACTGACTGTCAAGTTTGGTGGTGGCAGGATGATGATTTTCACTGGTTTACCTCGACAAGTTAAAGTCGAGACCTCAAACTGACTGAAATGCCATAAATCCTCTACAAGAACAAAACAATTAGCTCTAGATCAATAACTATTGCGTGATTGGTCAGAAACCTGAAGTGGGTGAGGTACTACTGAGGTACTTCAATGTTTTGCTGTACAAAGTGGTTCTTTGAACTTTTGAACAATGAACTTCAATCTTCATGCATAACTTTCCCATTTTCATTTAAATATTTTAGAAAAAGAAGAACAACAGTATGGGATCTATTGTCTGTTTAAATTATTTTAGAAACTGGTAGACACCAGAGGCCTGAGAAATGAGAGGTGATCTACTTTCTTTTCTCTACTTCACTGATCGACCAGAGCAAGAGTTCAAGCTTTACACCAGCAGAGGGAGACATTTCCACAGGAATGATAGTTTGCAGTTATTAAACCAAAAGGAGGCTATCCAGAATAAATGTCTAAAGTTTTGATAATTATAAGAACCATATTTGTCTAAAAATAATGCAAGTAAATAAAAAGCTCAAAAGTATAATACATAACAATGGAAATAATCAGAAATCGTATCTATTGGTAGCAGCACCATACTTTAGTGTTTTGTTGTAAATAGCAGCTTGATTTGCTTGAGTAACAACTGATGAGTCCTTTCTGTTTTTTCCTGTCATTCATCTGAACCAAGTCCAAGGATGTCATTAAACAAAAATCTCACCTGAACTGGTTCTAAGCCAAGTATATGAATGACCATTTCCTTAGTTACGTCATTTCAATGGTTAAACTATCAACAGTAAACATGTGGAAAAATGCTCTAATTAGATTAGATCGCTGCATGACCTGTGGACCCATATCTGACAAAAAATTTTAATTTTACTCAGCAGGGCTCCACAAAATACACTCATCACACTTTCCAGATTTTTATTTGTAAAGAAATTGCTAAACCCATTCCTGTGCTTTTATTGCCATTTCCTCCACTACTTTGTATTAGTCTATCATATATAAATCCTGCACAAATACATTGAAGTTTGCAATTAATGTGCACAAAGTTAATGTATTTTTGTTGTAACTGCGTTTTGATACTTCTTGAAGAAAATCATATATTTTATGTAGTTTTTATAACTTCAAAGAAATATGTAGGGAAACATCACCAAAGGCCAAACAAAATTAAAATCCACCAACTTGATGTTTGTGGGATTTTAGTGAGAACTGTGGGTTGGAGAATGAAAGTAAACTTTAGGCAATCTTGAAGGATTTACTCAAAAAAAAAAAGGCCTTAAGGCAATAAGATTGAAAATTTAAAATGTACTATATGAATTGTATCTGACTTATTTGGGGGGAAAAAAAGAAGATGAGAAATGGGTTCAGGTAAGCGCTTAAAATGTTTTGAAAAGAATAACTGTGAGCTCATTACTGGAGAGAGCAAAAGAACGGTCTTGACCTTGCTTGAAGATTCTGAAAAGCTGGGAGGAGGCTTCTTGTTTTTCCACCAGACTGCACAGACTGACTGTAATTTTTTTTTTTTCATCAGCCTTTCATCACATGATTTTTGTTTAAAGCTTTGGTTTACTGTACATTGGGGAGATGATTGTTCAAACCCACTTTGTCTGCTGAACTTTCAGTATTGTCCTTGGTTTTGGACAGATTAGCGACACAGAACATAAAACTGCTCAGTGTTCATTGGTACAACCTCGTTTTACCTGTAAGACCATGAACAAGAAAAAGATGACTCTGATAAAGTTTCATTTTTGATATTTATTTTACAACTCATCAGCAATAATTTAGAACAGCATACGTGTAAAGCGCCAACGAAAAGTGCAACAGTTGCTCAGGGAAATCTTTAAAAAAAAGAAGAAGAAATCTAGACTTCTACAACATTGACAAAACATGTATACTTAATGGTATATTGCAAAAAACTATGTACAACAAATACACATGCCACTTGTAAGGTTGATAAGAGCTTTGAGGCAAAACCAACTAAGCAAAACCTACAAAAGCATTGAAATGTTTCTGAAGCACAATGAGGTTTGTGCCTCTTCAGTCACGTGTGAAACCTTTATTTATTTATTTATTTTTTAAAAAACAGAACAATATTACACTTGCAGGAATTGGTAAAAATAGAAAAGAGGAGCTGAAAAAGTTCTTAACATGGCAATGACCACAGTTTTTCTCCCAGATTCACGTAATGATTGCCTGAAGCGTAGAGCAGGTTTTCCAAATTTCATTTTCCCATGAAGTAGCTTGAAATAAAAACTAGGGGAAAATAATCAGCCAGCACTTTACAGCATGAAATGAATACAAACTAACCTGGGTCTTTTTGAAAGAGAAACCTAAACACAACAAAGAACTACAGTGATCGACTTTCTGAATGATGAGGTGACTGAAGGGATTAAAAGCTGAAAAAAGTGCACTTAACGTCTCATCCTACATGGAATATTGGGAAAAATACAGGTACATTCAATATCAAAGATCTATAAGGTGCTATCCTACAATGTTTCCTGGAGGTACAGGAGGTTACTACAATATTCTGGTCAAGAATACCCTTGAGAGTCTCGCCTTCCAATTATTCTGACAGATTTGTGAACTTTTTTTGTCCCCCAACAGCACTGGCATTCAAAAGAAACATTTAAGATGAAGTTCAGCAAACCAGGCTCATCTTGCTGCCCTGTTCCCAAAACAAAGGTTGAATATTAAAACTGATCTGTAGCACATGTCATGGTGTGCATGTTGGGACCCACTCAGATATTTTCAAGATGAGCCAGTTAATTTTCCCCTCAACTAGCCCCATGCAAAATTGGAGTGAGGTAATGAGGACTATGCATCTTCTCCAGATCCCTGTAGCTCACATTTACATGTCAGGCTAATATTTACAACCAGAGTTCGCCTGATTTTTTTTTTCTTTTTTTATTTATAAGCCGAGGTAAGTTTCAGCTCCCACATCTGCAAGGGGTGCCACCATGGGGGCCCTGGGGAGGCAAAGGTAATGGCTACAAATTTGCAAGCCAAACAGCTTTATTTGTGTGCTGTTATGAAGCCTCTCTTTTGGTTTTAGTGTGTGAACACAAGTTTATTAGAGCCCCCCACCCCACTCTCCCATCCCATTTCAAAACTTTCTAGAGGCACCCATGCACATATGAGGAGTATCATTGGTTGGGACATAGCGTGTTGGTGACTTACATTTTTGACACCAATACTGCCTGTCAAAATATTTTGTCAAAGATGATTAAAAAAAAAGAAAGAAAAAAGTAACTGCATCACAACACAGCCGTGAAGTGTCAATCATTGTCGATAGTCATTCAGATTGTTTGAAACAAGCAGAAGTGCAAAAGGCACACAAAATTACAACCGTATGGAAGCCCAGTCCCACCACTTTCAGAAAAAAAATAGGATATGGTATGTCATAACTGTGAGTTTCAGGCACGGTTTTTACTATGCAAGTCATAACTTTACTATCAAAGTCATAATTTCAATTTTTACTGTCACAATTATAAAACTCAATTGTCATATTTATGGGTTCTAGAATACATTTGTATGATGTAAAACTGCATGCCTATGTTTTGGGGAGGAAAAAAAATGACTTAAACCCAGAATGTGTCAAAATCAAGATTTAAATGATGACATTATTGTAATTGTTTGACAAAAATTATTACTTAAGAGAGTTAAAATTCTGCCTTTAAATATTTTATTTGGCAAGATTTTAGAATAAAATTATACACTGTCATAACTTTGAATTTCAAAATTTGTAATTAGGACTTCCAAAGTCAAAGCTTGAACTCACAATTTCAATTTTGAAAGACCAGATTGTGACTTTCTTTCATATTTTTAACGTTAAAAGTCATGACTTTTACTTTGAAAGTCCAAATTATGACTTTATGTCTCATGTGTTTAATTTAAAAGTGAAATAATAAACTTGCATTTCATTCTTTATAACACACAAAGTCAAAATACTAACTTCAAATGAAAGAATTAAGACTTGAAATCTCAAAATTAGGACTCCCAAATTAAAATTATGACTTCAGGTTACAATTATGACTTTGTATTAGATTATATTGAAAGCCCACAAAGTTATGTTTACTTTATTCTTATAATTTTGACTTTGGAAGTGAAACTTGTGACTGAAAGTCGGAACTTTAAGTTTCATAATTCTAACATTAAGTCAAAAATGTATGTTATTCTTTCATAAATGACTTTAATTTGGAGATATATATGTGTGTGTGATAATGAATCTTGGAATTATAAAGCCTGTCCTTGCATGGTCTCCAGTTCATCACAATATCTAAGAGCAAGTTAGAGTAGTCAACTAACTTCACAATTATGTTTTGGGGCTGCTGGGGGAAGCCGGAGTACCCAGAGAGAACCAACCCATCCATGGGGAGAACATGCAAACTCTGTGCAAAAACAGCCGAAACTGGGATTTGAACCCGGGTTGCTGCAAGACAACAGAGCTACCAAGAGCCACTTATGATATTGTATCTAATAAATATAAAGTTTCAACTCATATTTATGGTATACCGTGTTCCATTTCATACTGTCAAATGGCAGAGATGAGCTTCCACAATAATGTCCCCTGCTGCCCCAAGATATTGTATACATGAGAACTTCCCCGTTTTAAAACTAGCCTAAATAATAACTAAAAAAAAAATGTAAATACAGAAACTCAGAGGTACACAGACTTATTAGCTCGTCTGACAGGCAGAAAGCTGCTCCTGTGGGCTATTCTTGCTGTCGGGGGACGTGTCATCTACGTCACCCTCTCCGTCGTCACTCGCGGGAGTTTCCTCGTGCTCCTCAGGTGAGCTCGCCTCTGCCTCGCGTGATCCGCTGTCATCTTGAAGCTGGGAGTCTTTGGGCTGAGCGGCGGCTCCGAGGTGCGCAGACAGGCCGGGGAACGCGGCCGCTGCTGCCGCGGCCGCCGCTGCTGACGCGTGTGCAGGGTACAGCCAGGGAAACGGGGACGCTAGGGCTGCCGCTGCGGGGTACATGTACTTTTCAATGTTGCTTTTGTCGAAAAAAGGCATATAGGGCGCCGCGGCTGACGGGTTGATGAAGTAGAAAGGCATGCAAATCGGTGTCTGCTGTCCCACACCGCTTAATCCCATCAGAGAATTCATGAACGCCACATCTGGTCTGGTCGGCTCCGCGTTCCCAGACCAGCACATTTTAGTTTTTTTAGCCGCTCTGTCATCTCCAAACTCCTGCTTGATCTTCACCGCTTTGTTGCGCTCACACTCTTTGTCTTTGCCGTCACTCTTTTCCGCCTCCCCGCCATATCCACTGTCCGTGTCTGTGTCGTTCTCGTTAAGCTCCCCGCCCTGGGTCCTCTGGATGACCGGGACGCAGTTGGTTTGACAGTCGGACTTCTGTGCGTCCTGCGCGTCCCCGGCGGGCAGCTGATGCTGGAGCGGCGGTGCGTCCGGCTGAAACTGCGCCAGGACCTTGTGGAGGTGGTTGATGAGCTGCGCGCATCTCTGTTCTCTGGCGGTCCAGTTCTCCGCTTGGCTCAGGTACTGCAGGACCTCTTTGGCGCAGGTCTGGAAACCTGAGTGGAACGCATCCAGATCAGTGTGGATGGGAGGTTTCAATGAGCGGTCTCCTGCGGGGGGGGGGGGAATAATTAAAAAAAAAGAAAGAAAGAAACAAGTTGAAAGAGTGTCACTTCATTTAGGAAGTTTCTCAAGTTTTCTTCTAATTTCTTAGGGAAGTTCCTCCCAGGGGATGATTAAGCACATTGTTTTTCCAAAAATATCTAGCTTATCTTTAAATGTTTACAACCTAACCAGTGGCATGCGTCTCTTACCATTCTGCAAGGCGATGATCTTCTGGTGCTGCTGCTCGGTGACAGCAGTCAGTGCGTTCAGATGCTTCAGCGTTAACTCCAGCACCACCGCTTTCTCCAAATGACCGAGCGTCTGTTAGAAACAAAGAATTTTAGTGGAGTCCGCAAATTCCAGAGCGCGTCAAAACTTTTCTTTTCTTTTTTTTTTTCTTTTTTTTTTCCAATACTGTGTCCGGATCTCACCGAGAGCTTCAGATGTTCGGGCAGTAGATCCTTCAGCTGCCCAATACATTCGTTAATTCTGTCTCTCCTCTTCTTCTCTATGAGCCGGTGCGGTAACTTGTACGCATCCTGCTGACAGACATAGCGATGAAGTTAAAATGTAACAGTTTTCCTTAGGTCATAATAAGTTTAATTATTAACTAAGGGTTTTAATGTAACTTCAGAATCATGATTGGTGTAATGAAACAGCGCGCACCTTCCCACTGTCCTCTCGCTTTATGCCTCGTTTAGATTTGCACATGTAAAGCGGAGGGAAATCCATCCTGAAGTATAAAGAAAAGTACAGCAATTAAACAGGTTGCACCGATTTTTTTTTTTTTTTTTAACAACTTTGAGTTTTCCAAAAGCTTTTCTTACCCCAGGAAATCTGCGTGCTCCATGAACTGCCTGTCCTGTAAGTGCGGTATTCTTTCATCCATCACTTCTCCGTAGCCTCTGAACTAGCACTGAGCTTCTCTTTTCTAGTTTTGAAGGGAGGGAGGGGGGGAGGAGATGTTTTGTTGCTCGGCGGCTCAAACCCGGATAGCTGAAGGAGACGGTGCGCAGAGTGTGTCCTCCAGTGGAGCTGCGTTTCAGACTGATGTCTGGAGAGAGAAGCCGGAGCTGCCACTTTGCAAAAAAAAAAAAAAAAAACCTCTCCGCTCTGCTGTCAGGGCGCACGCGCGCCGCTGGCTGGGAACAGCTTCCGTCTCACGTGTAGGCTGCAGCAGCGCAAAGTCCAGTAATTACTACGCGCGCGTGTGTGTGTATGCGTGCCTGCGTGCGTGTGCGTGTGTGAGGACTGCAACAACAGATAATTGTGTCGCTCTTCCTGCAGCTATTCAGTGCGCGCCGCTTCGACCTGGCTCCTGAAACGTGATTCATGCGCAAAATGCATGAATGCAGGTGAGAGCGGGAGCGTTTGGATGTGGATCAAGTGTTTCTTTCTTTCTTTCTTGTTTCGCGCTCAGCACTGTCGTCTGCTACAACTTTACAGCTCGCGTTTATACTGTGCTGATTTATGAACTGATTATTTGGATGTTTTAGTTTGAGAACTTGCTTTGAAAGCCCGAATTAAACAAGTAGTACCCAGAAAATATCAATATTGTTAAATAATTACATTGATAAGTATATACTAATTCACGATATCCATAAAAGTCAAACTATTACAAACACATTGTCTTTAAAGAGTATGGGAAAGTACAGATGTTAGTGTCTGATGACTTTATAGGCATGTGAATTCTGTGGGTGTGAATTCACACCCATAGATAACCCCAGAAGAAAAGCAGAAAGCATGGTAAAAATGCTGCTAACATAGTATCATCATAGTGAAACTGTTTTTTTTTTTGTTTTTTTTTTTACCAGCACAGACTTTAAAGCCACTCAGCATGGAAGAAGTTATTACTCCAAGAATAACATAAAAAGACAGATTATAGTTCACACAGAAATAAGCTCCTTATATTAGGAGAAAATGAGCGAAGCGGCTTCAGGACAACAAAGATAAAGTATAGAAAGTTCAACAAAGTTGAACAGACAAAACATTATGACCAGAATGGGGACAATGAATCGTCTGTACTCATGCAGTGTCGTTTTGGCATATCCAAATGTTCTTATATCTGATTCTTAATAAACTAGAATATTATTGAAAAGTTAACTCATTTCAGTTATTCAAGGCAGAAAATTAAAATCATAACTCTTTGCAGAGAGATTTATTACACATGGTTTTCAAGTATGACATTTTGATGATTGAGGCCTCCATACAATTAAAGTGGGAAATGGCCTGAACTTGAATAGCTCTCTATCAAGTCCAGAGGACCAAAAAAGTGTTTCACACCACATTCAGTCATTCACACATTCACATACTGATGGTGGTGAACTACCGGATTGTAACTAAAGCTGCCCCGATCTAACAGAGGTGAGGCTCCACTACCAGCAGGCATGGTGGGTGAAATGCCTTGAGAGAAATGCCACAAGAAATGAGACAGTCAGAGAGGGGATTTGAACCAGTAACCAAATAATTGCAGGACCATCTCCTACCACCAACATCACCCTAACCCCAATGCTTTTTCTTAGAAGAAATGCTAGCCTACTAGTACATCTAGCATTTGTACAAAATACTTATTTAAGACCTCTTTTGTATGAATGACTGCATCAGAGTGGTGTGGTGAGGTGTTAAAGGATTAGTTTGACAAGCGGGTAACCCGGGTACTAACTCAGGGTGAGTCAAAACCTTCTATGAAGTTATGATCCTTTGCTTCTGTTTTGTTCAGCCAAGCAACATCTGTGTCCCTCCAGGCAGAACGATTGATTCGATTTTAAATCTATAATATTTAAATTCTGCAAGAAACTGAATTTTCAGTTTTCATTTGCTGCAAGTCATAATAGGAAAAATCAGAAGTAAGAGCTTGACATTTGTCTCTCTGTGTGCACATAATATGTTTGATTCACTTTTGAAATTCAATGACTAAAATAAATGAACTTCCCAGTGCTATTCCAATTTTTTTTTTTTTTTATAATTGGATAATTTATTTGTTGCACTGTTTGCTGTGACTTTCATTCAGAACAAAGCTTTGAGTTATTCCACAGTGTGACTCGAGACAGTAGCCCGTCTGTTGGATTGGAGCCCGCGGGCCAGACTTTACTTCCCATTTGCACCATGGTTGCCGATGACCCTGTCTCCAGTTCACAATTCCCCCTTACTAGGATCACTTTTCATAGAGACTGATCATTTCAGTCTGGGAACACCCTACAAGAGAACACACTCCTGTCAAACTGGATCAAATCCCTACGTTTGCCCTGTTTGTCTTGCTTTTTACACATAAACTTTGAAACCAAATATTTACTTGGTTCCTAAGATGTCACATCCGCTATCAGGTGTCATGATGACAAAATTATAAACTTTACACACTTCAGCTGTCGGTGGTCATAATGTTATGCCTGCTCTGTGTATTCGCAGAGAGCTCTATATGGAGAGTGGAGTGTGTGCAGCTTGTTACTGTATGCAGCTGCAGGGTTGTCCTCTCCTGAGCTGCGTTGTCAGTAACCATGGCAGCGGCCCAGCTGTGTGCACAAACACGTGCTTCGCTTTGTGCTTCTCTATTAATCTCTCAGTCGCTTGTTTGTCACACCGTCAAAATCAAACATTTTGAGCTAAACGGCAGGAATTTAAACTCTGACCTGCGGAGCTCTCACACCAGTGACTCTTGCTGCTGTTTTGCACATTTAGATTCTCGTTTCTGAGCCCTTGTAATGCCCTCACATGCCTGGTGATCACATTACTTCTTCCTGTTAGTCATGTGACAGTTTTCTGGCTGGCAGCATATGGCTCTTGTGTAACAGTGCTGACACAAAGAGTGATACAGTCACTCCTGCTCTAACCAAGTGTGACCTCCTCTCCCCCCACCCCACCCCCACTGGCTTTTTATTAACTCATACCTACTGATTTCCCTCTGTACTTTCCCTGTGTTACCCTGAGAAACCCCCTCTGTGTCGTATGTTGGGAGCTCCCTTTGTGTCTCGCTGCCTCCCCCTTTCCTCCTCTTCCTTCTCTCCTCGGCATGTTGCTTGCTCTATATGTGGCATCGGAGCTGCTGTGAGGAATCCAGTCCAAATGTTTTCCATATTAGTTCAGAGCTTTTCTCTGTTTTCAAATAGCAGCTGAGCTGGGCTTGGTAAAGCCAGGGCAGGGAGGGGACGGGATGGGGGAGGGAACAGGGAGGCAACACAGAGACACGTCCACCCCAAAGAAAACGAACGAACTGAAAAAAGTCTCGAAGACAAACACGCAAGGAGTGCGAAGGCACGAGGAAAAATGGGACAGGGCCGGAAAGGTTCCTCAGACAAGAAGCAGAGACAGAAGAATAGAGACGACAGCCCAGCACCAGAGAATGGCAATAAGTGCAGAGTGTGTCGTTTCCCTCTGCTCGTCGCCCTGCTGCAGCTGCTGCTAGGGGTGGCTGTCACAGCCATGGCCTTCCTCATGCTGGCCATCAGCCCCTCACTCATGGCCCGGGAGACTCCACACTGGGCTGGGATCATTGTAAGCTCCGACTACCCCCTCTTCCATCAGCTACTTGTTTGCATGGAATTTGAATCTCCCATAACTTATATTGCTGCATGACCCATAGTGCATGACAACAGCGTCTCCCAACACAGGCAGAGCGATCACACATATGCTTGCATTCAAATAAACGTCCCTCTGAATGAATATGAGCCTCACGATCCATCTCAGTTGCATGATTCTGCATGTTCTACTGTCTGAGTGAGAAATTCAAGACGCTTTAAGAGTCTTGGAAGACACGCCAAAACATCCAGTCCCAGCGTGCTGCCTTCCAGTTCACCTCATGAACACATTAGCAGCAACAGAAACCCTGCAGTTATTCGATGTGCATACATCTCCATCCCTTCGTTTGGCTTATCGCAAACTCGGACATGAATACACATCATGCATTTCCGTTACGCCACGCAGAAGTGTGTTTGTATCATTTCTAAAACACCTTGAGCCAAGTATCGTTTTTTTAGATTTAATGATTCATTTTATGATTAAAAATAAATTCTTAGAGTTAAGAGCATTAAAATCGGCATTTTTGTGTGTGTGAATAGCACAAGAGGGACATGGAAGGAAGACAACACACAGTTTCCAAAAATTGTTTGTGCATAAAATGAGAAAATCCGAAAAGTGTTGCATGTATCTTGTCTTCAGCCCCCTTCACTCAGATACCACTAAATGAATTGCAGCCAAAGGCGTTGAAAAGCTACCTAAGAGCTTTGTCAAAGGACATCAGCGAACAAACAGCATCAAAGATGAAGCTGTGGAGAAGCTTGACGCAGAGTTTGGTTATAAAACAATGGTTCAAACTTTGAACATAGCTCAGCTCAGCTCAGTCCATCATGGGTAAATTAATCAGAGAAGCAACCAGGAGGTCAAAGGTAATTCTGAAGGACCTGCAGATAGCCACAACTCAGGTGAAAGAATCTGAGAGGGTTTTCTTCAATATAGACTGGGTAGCTGCTCAAAGTCGATGGGAAGATAATGTAAAAGACTTGAGACTGGGTTGAAGGTTCACCTTTCAGCAGAACAGCCATACGCATAGCTGCAATGCAATGATCTAGATATAGATGTGTTACAATGGCCAGTCAATGGTCAATGTCCAGGCTTAAATCCACTTGAAAATATATGAGAGAAAATTTATATTCACAGTTTCTCCCTCTTCAGCTGGGAGAGTTGAGACTCATCTTGGAAAGTAACCCAAACTCAAGCCAAAAATCGTCCAAGTTCTTCTTTTTGCATTTCAACCTTACTGCTGGTGTGTTCTGCAGTAGGATTTTTATTTTATTGTTTTATGTTATGGTGCTGCTTTGTTTGGATTTATTATATAAGATCCCATGAAACACATTAAAGTCTGCAGATGTACTGTGACAAAATGTGAAAAAGTTCAAAGTGTTTTAATAGATACATAAGGCTTCAGGTCACACAAACATGTTTTTCCCGTTTGGTCCTGTAATTCAGCCTATCACAGATGCCATCGGCTCTGGAAAACATCCCTCGACACCAACATCCCGAGTTAGATCCTCACGAGATTCAGCCGAGTGAAAAACATTGAGGTCATCAAGAACTTTCCAGAGTATCCTGGGTGCTTAAGAACCTGGGAAAAACATTCAAATAAGATGCTGCACGTTGGTCACAAGACTCCAATTGCGCTTAGGAGATAGAGTGTGAGTCTGTATGCATGTGTGCGTGTGTGTGTGTGTCTCAGAGAGAGGAAAGGAGAAAAGCAAAGTAATGAAATCAGAGAGCTGGTTACTGCTGAATCATACAATATTTAGAGACAAATAAGACCAAATTTTTGTTTTTCTTTTCTGCGCCTACAGTGCAATATATAATGGCAAGTAAAGTAACATATTAAAGGCCGTAACATTGTCGAAATGGGTTAACCACACCCATTTTATTGCTCCAAAGCAAGTATTTTCTTGATGTTTTCTGAATCTGATTAATAGATTTTAAATAATGTCCTTATCGTTTCAGCTTTGTTTGGTTTCTATTGTTGGGTTCTTCCTCTACTGCATCACCTACCAGCCAGACGAGAGATCTTCTACACAGTTTATTGTTAAGGTGAGTTTTCAGTCCACCTATTAGAATTGCAGTAAAATTTGCAACAACAAAAGGAGCAGCTTTGGTTGATGTCAGATTCAGAAAAAAAAGGGTCTGATCAGGTGTTTTCTTTGTTATTTGAGGCGGCTGATCTGTGCAGAGAACGTTTTTTTTTTTTTTTTTACCCGCTCACACAGGCTGCTAGAGAGAAAAGATTGTAACTGCATTCCTATATGAAAGTGCTCCACGTGGACCCCTCATGAGTAGAGGAGCACTTTGGTTAATTTGACTTGATTGTACAGCTTAATTAGCCACGCAATGCATGCAGCTGGAATTTCTAAGCAATTAAAATCAGTCCACTGTTGTTTTTCCAAAGAAGTGGGATCGCTTTAATTTTTCTGTGTGTGCCGGTGTCCCTGGTGTACAACATGCTGAAATATGTAAATACTGCAAGGATGTAAAGATGATGCAAAGCTCTTCAGCACAAATGTACAAATTTGGTCTTAATCACTAAAAGCATGAGGATCAAACCTAATTTGCATTCTTTATACATCTTGTAAAGCAGAGAGTGGCAAGCAGGAAGGTCCCGCAATGAGAGATCTACCCGTCAGGATCCAGACAAACAAAATACTTCTGCAGGACATGAATGTGTCTCTTGTTGCTATTTATTGTCCAGAACCGATGTCGTACCCTCAACAAAACGCTCCACTGGTAATCATGTGAACACCAGAGCAGCTTTCTCCGGCCTTTGAAACAAATGTGCTGTAATTTATTGATGCTGTTTACTCCGGCAGCTTCATCATCTTCATTCTTGCTTAAGAATTTATAGCTTTTCAAGCAGCTTGCTTTTTCACTTCAGTTGTTCTTGGCAGAGGTCAAACACACAGAAATGAGTCAATCCAACAAAGGACTCAGTGTGCACCGTCCCTGTTTTCTGGTTTCAGTTCATGTTCACTTGATGAAGTTACACACAGAGCTTGTTGATGCTCCGTTTAAAAACATTAATGCGTGCACTGCCTCGCAAAAGTATTCATGGCCTCCTTTCACGTTTTTTCAGATTGCAAACAAAACCTACAACAAATGACGAAGAAATGCGTCATTGAAAAGCAGGGAGAAATAGTATCTGTATTTAAATACTTTGACAAATAAGAACCTGATAAGACCAGCTTACCTGTCCAACGAGGAGAAAAGCATCTACAGAGCATGATAGTGTCTCCACCGTGTTTAATAGTGTAAATGGCAATCTTTTTTTGCACTTTAACCTGACAGCCGGGTCAAATTGACCCGGACAGTATCGATGTAACAAGTGGACGCAGTGGGGGTTACAAATGTGTAAAATGAATAAATTTTCAATTTATATGTAGAGTGCACCTATGAAGACAAGTAGAAAAAGTTTCATGCAAAAAAAATACTTCCAACTATTTAAAACAAAATTTAAACTTTAAAATGAGTCAATTTGACCCGCAACATAACAGGAGGGTTAAGGAATGTGAACGCTTATTCACACAGTGTCACATTCATGCAGCTTGTCCACTCAAACCTGTATGTGCTATTGGAAAATTAACATAAACACTTTTACAAACAAATCTTTACTCATCACTTGCATAATTCCCCAACAGAGGCTGAAACGTGCTGGGGAGTGAGGGCTCCTGTTATATAAGTGACGGATTAAGACGAAAGGTTTAGTGTTATTGAGATCGAGCAAAGCCTCCGTCACATTTTACAGATGTATTTTTAGACAATCTCTGCAGGTCAGAATACCGACACAGGACATCCATTAACGGTGGCTGGCGTTCTGTAGCGACTCCTCTGTGCTAAAAGCTGGGCTGAGGGTCAGACCTCGCCCTGCAGTATTGTGGGTAATCTCTTTGAACTGAATTTTTCAGCAGGCGCTGAGCCAGAATCTGTTTCTAAGCCACGGTTTTGGCACTCTGGGGTGATCATGAGACAACAAGCTTGAGCAAAAGGCAGATTATATGCGCACCATATAAAAAACACACTGGTTCAGGTTCAGGTTGCTTCATTTCTAATCCTGAAACAATCAAACATAAAAAATAAAAAATAAACACTAAACTGAACACAATGCACATGTTAATAACAAGCTACCTGGAATATCACGAGAAAATATGTTGGCCAAACAGATGTTTATAGTATTTACAGCTGTTAAAATTGATGAATTATGATTAGGGCATCACCATTTGTAAAACCTGCTGCAGTTTCACTCATTCACAGCAGCACAAAGCTTGTTTGTTGTACCATTCTTAACTTGGAGACTAGAAAAATTATCCTTGGAATGAGGAGAATGACACTCTGCCTGCAAAAGAGCCATTTTGCAAAATGAACCCAGCAGTCATTACACTTGACTAATAGGCATAATTATGTTGTAGTTGTAAAAAGAAAAAAAAAAAAGAGGAGAGAGAAAATTGCTCTAAAAAGTGTAACAGTTTTGAACAAGACAATAGCTGACAGTGCTACTGAAAGTTTCCACTGATGGTATTCCCTCTGGAAAGCCAAAATCGATGTAGTAGCAACAAAGCCACCAACTTGTACTTAAATACATAAAGTGAATGTTTAATTTACCCAGAGGAGGAAATATTAAAGGCTGATACTGATGTAGTGTCATACTGCAGCTGCCGTCAAACTCTGTCTCCCTTTACTGGCCCAGACACAGAGAAACAAACAGCGGGAATTAATTATTGTGGCTAAATACAAAGGGAAATTGATTTAGAGAGAATGTTTATGCTTCTTTAATGTCATCCTGGAAATCTGCAGATGGGTTGTACTAATACAGGACACATGCTGTATAAAGTAAGAACTGTTTTCTTACTTGATTAACTTTGTCATTCTCAATGGTCTGGCTGTTCACTCCCTGCCTGAATAATATGTCCCAGTGGAGGCATAAACTCTGTTGTACCTTCATCCCTCAGGTTTGGTGCGTTCCTTAAATCTAAGATTGAATGTGTTTTATAATCCTCTGGTTAAAGGGTTTCCTATACACTGTTAGGTTAAAAGAAATCAGCCCTCCCTGTTTGCTTCTACAGATTTCTCCCACCTTTCCTGCATAAATGATGTTTGTAACAGTATGGGCTTGATAGGCTATGGGTTTTTTTTTTTCTGTCACCAATAAGCGAACACATCCTCATTAGACACACTCCCATTAAACGGTCATTTGTGACCTTCTGCGATAATAGTGAGAGATACACCGTGCTGTAATTGGCGCTAACACATTATCCATGTATGGTAGCGTTTTTCCTGTTTTAGTCTGTGACAGCAGCGACGTGCTGCTGTCACAGCATGTCGCAGGTTTTATTTCTTAGGTTTTCAGGTTTTCTTAGGTTTTCAGACTTTACAACATGACATTTTACCCGTTAAATGTACAGTAAACGGATGCTGGATACAGAAGAGGTTCTCGCTCTGAAAACCTTTTAACTTTGCGATTTAAGGAATTTCTTTCTTTCAGAGAAAAATGACCAAACCATCAAACTACAGGAAAAGACCAAACTGATTCAATAAAATCATGATCGAACCCGGTCATTAATGTTTAATTAATGGGGGACCCGTTTCACAAGCTGCTTCACAACTGGCTGCAAAGTTTATATCATCAAAAATTTCAGTCCCAAACTCTTTGTACGACCACAGCCACTTCTTTGGATGACACTTTTTTTCTCACAGTATTTCTATCCCCCCTCCTTCCAGCTCCTGTACTTTATCCTGTGCACCACTGGCCTGGTCATCTCACTGCTGGTTGTGGCGTTTGCTGGACATCACCATGCTCAGGCCAGCAGCTTCATCTGCCAGCAGGAAGGAGACGACTGCGTGTGTGTGCTGGATCAGAGTGACCCGATTGCCCGCACCTTTGACTACAAGGGGGTTAGCGACTGCGAGACGATAACTGGCACGCTCGTCTTTTACTTCCTGCTCCAGATCCTGCTGAACCTTGCCCAGGCTCTGGTCTGTGCCGCTGGGGCCTTCATCATGTGGAAGGATCGCTACCAGGTCTTCTTCGCAGGGACACAAATCAGATCTCCCTCCACCCAGCAGTGGCAGAAAGTTTAACGTGTCGGGCGCTCAGTCAGAGTCCAGTGGAGGTCATATTTTTCTCCCTTGTGACTTAGCGCTCAAGGACTTTTGGGTGTGTGCCTTCATGTGTTTTCTCTTCCTGTCAATTGCAGACAGGTGACAAATTACAGGAAAAAAGTACAGTTTGAGATACTTTTTAAACAACGATCAGGAACTTTCAACTTTTCACCGAGATACAGGGTAGATAAGAAATGAACAAGTCTGCTGACATGTGCTACTCCTCTTCAACAGCGTGCTGGTGAAGTGTTGCAGCTGCTTCTTTTCGGCAGCTTAAAAGTAACAAAACCAGGCAGTTTTTATACAGCCACCGTACAGTGCTGCTACAAAATCCATCAACATCGAGCTGTTTCCTTCGTATTTCCAGGAAACCGGGGATGCAATGTGACCTCAGCTGATTGAAGCTGCATGATTCACTGAGTTTCAGTGCTGTTTGCAATCAGTATTCCCCCAGTGCAACCGGACGTTAACAGAAGTTGTGATGGGAAATAAGATGAGATGACAAACAGAAAGGCCAAATTAAAACGCATGGAGTATTTGACCAATCAGAAAGTATCAACCCAAAAAGGTCAGGATAGTCTGTAGAGAAAACTTCCTCCTTAGCAGGGCTGGGTTCTCCTTTTTGATTCCTGGAAAAAGTCTCTGCTGGAAAGATTGCAGCTTCCACAAAGCACATTATTTTATTTATTAATCCTTTCTTATCTCAATAATTGAGATAGCTGATTTAAACGTAAGTAAAAACAAAAAAAAAACTTTATAAATATGACTCTTATCATGTTCACCCGATCAATTGGTTCCACCTTTTTACTTAAACGGGGGGAGGCATTCGTTCTGGAAGACGTGTCTCTCGTTTTGTCAGAGCATTACATCAGCGTCAGTTTTGTTCTGACCCATCTTCAGACTCTCTCAATGTAATATCTTCCTTTAATTTGTCATCCTTCTGTAGTTGCAAAAATTGTGGTGATTTTATAATTATAGCGTTTTTGCACACAACTTTGTACTCGTAGTTTCCAAGGGTTGCCAAATGAAGATTTTATGCCCCAAAAAGAAAACATTTTTTTTCTTTTTTCTAAACTCTTTGACATAAGTTTTGCTTTGTTTCGAAATAACAGAAAATGTGTACACAACATTCACTGTTGTGTACACAAACTGCAATCCCAGACACATCACCACAATCACCATTTGTTTTGTAGCTCAAAGCGCCGGCATTGTGCAGGATTTCTTTGGTTTCTCTGCAAATGGGGTTTACTGATCAGGACTGGTTGCTTCAGTGTCCCTTTGATCTGCGCTCAAGTTTTTATTTGCATAACTAACGCAGGTGACACCATGAGTTATGTCCTCAGTTTAGGGTTTGCAAAAGTTGCATAAAGTTTTTGCAGAATAAAACGGTTGTGGTCGTGGTATTAACATAACATGGACTCAGGTTTCCTGACTCCTTCTGCATTGAAGCCTTCAGTGGTAAACAAGTACAGAACAATGGAAAAGTATCTGCTCCCTTCTGTTGTTGTCTTTTTAGCACACCACAAAGTTTCAGATCATCAACCTTCAGTCTAATCAGACTGAGATTATCTGATTAAATAGAAAATATAGAACCTGTTTTATAAATGATAATTCTATTATTAAAGGAAAAAACTACCCAAACCAACCTGACCCTGTGTGAAAAGCATCCCAGACCTAATAACTAAACAGAATCCATTTGAATGCAGTGACTGCCAACAATACCTGCAATAACTGGTAATGAGTGAAGAAATTTTACCCTCTTTAAAGTCTTACTACAGCATCTCAGTTAAGCTAAGCTGAGACTTTGCCAGTCCAAAACATTCATTCTATTCATTTTTGTGAGCAGTCCAGTGATGGACTTGTATTCTTGTCGTCGTCTGTATTCTAGGTGTTCTAGAGCTTAAGGTCATGAATTGGTGGCTGAATATTCTCCTTCAGGATCGGCTGCTGGAGAGCGCCTTCCAAAATGTTCCCCTTTTGCCCGGTCAGTCCAAAGAACATTTTTGGAGATAATCAAAACTTTTTGTTTGTTTGGCAAATGTGAGACAAGCCTTTGTGATGTTATTAGTCAGAAGTGGTTTTAACTTTGGTACTCATCCAGTTAAAATAATGATTTAACACGGGGGTCATTTAGAGCCAGGTCAGTTTGGGTAGCGTGTTTCCAATAATAATAAAAGCATCATTTGAGAACTGTCTTTTCTATTCAGTTAGGTTATTGTTGTGTAATTTAAAAAAAATAAAATAAAATGTTTGACGATTTCAAGACAAATCAAAAACCAAAAGGAGGGCAAATTCCTTTTAGGAAGCGCTGCATGGACTTCTCTCAATTTTGCATGGTTTGTGGCAATAAAAGCTTATCATGACTCCAGCAACACAATCTGGGCAGACAACCCTTCATGAGACTGGAAGCAGAGCCAAGCAGAGCTCTCTAACTTGCGAAGGTGGATGCCAAGCCAGTAGCCAGTGTGACTCAGTCCGCCTGTAGGAGGCAAACTGCTGCAGTCGCAGAGGGAGGGGGGCGGCGCACTTTGGGGGGAGGGAAGGGAGACTCAGACAGGCAGCTGGTGGAGTGACATAACTTCTTAATTTTCCTTTCTTTTAATCCATCTATGTTCGTTTACGCAGGGCGATTCAAAAGAAAATATATTAGCTGACATTCACTATATCTCTCAGAAACAGCAGAGTCCATACATGCAGGGCTGTGAATGGTAAACGTCATGCTGCTTCTTTTGTAGCTAATCTGATGAAGCATGCAGCACCGAAACCCGTGGGATGTTTCATGTCTTTCCAGGGAAAATAGAAAATAACTTTCTAAATGGGAGAATCTGTTGGCAGGACAACCATTAGTTGTGGGCTCCACAAATCTCGTCTTAATGCAAGAGTAACAAGAAGAAAGTCATTGTTCTAGCAAAGCCATCAGAGGTCAATTTTAAATTGTGCACTCAAGCTTTGTAGGGGCTGCAGGTCAGATGAAACCAAAACTGA
This sequence comes from Poecilia latipinna, assembly GCF_001443285.1. Classification (NCBI taxonomy): domain Eukaryota; kingdom Metazoa; phylum Chordata; class Actinopteri; order Cyprinodontiformes; family Poeciliidae; genus Poecilia; species Poecilia latipinna. The sequence goes on from NW_015113045.1 coordinate 38,245, forward strand.
ACTTTTGGACTAAATGGGACATTTTCAGTTACATCAGTTTAAACAGTGGTTGAAAGTTCAGTATTTCTAAACACAGGAGCGGAATGTTGTTAGAGTTTACGGAATACGGAGAGACCAACTCGTTTTACATGTCCAGGAGAATTAAATGCATATCTAACGATGAAACAAACATGATTTCAACCTATTCACAGCAAGGATGATTTCCTGGTGATTTTAATTATTATGCATTTTTGCAGCGTGAGCTCAGGCTGCCCCATCAGAAAGAGCCTGACTGAGGGCGGACTGTTTTGCAGCACTTTGTTTCACATGCTTGTTTTGCACTGTGATGTCGAAGCGTCATGTGACCATAAAGGCTCAAAGTTTACAGCCAGACGCTGCAAGTCACATGCCAGTCATCATGGGGGCAAGTTTATTTATAAACCTGACAGCTGAGGAGTGACTGTCAGCCATACGTACGTCTGTATGAGTATGAGTTTTAGGCGTGGTGAGTTCTAAGAAGAAAGAGAACAATAACACGATGAAGGGGTAAATATTTACAATACTGGCAAAAAGTATTTGCCCCATTTGACCCCCAGATGCCCTTTGTTCTTGTTCAATGTCGCCCTTAAGCACATCTTAGATACCTGGATTTAAATTTCAAAATTTCAGCATCAGAATCAAGAAATCCCTTGAATAGCACCTGGCTGACGACAATAAGTAGGTTACAAAATTTTAGATCATGCCTTGATCTAAAGAAAGTTTCAAAAAGAGAGAAAGAAAAAAAGTCAGTGAGATATAGACATTAGTCCGGAAATGTTTATGACGTCATTTCTAGGGATTTGGGGCATCAGTAAACCACAGTGAGAGCCATTATCCACAAATGTGGAAAACATGGAACGGTGATGAACTTTCTCAGGAGTGGCTGGTTATATATTGACACTAACAATATTATTTCAAAACGGCATCAATGACTCATCCAGGAGATCCTAAAACGTCAAAAGCCTAGTGCTTCACTGGCAGGTCTCTGTGCTCAAACAATAGGAAAGAGACTGGATAAAAATGGTATCCAGACCAAAACTACTGCTGACCGAAGCAGACAGGAAGGGCCGTCACACAGCTGCCAAAAAAAACGTCCTGATTAATTTGTGTTTATGGCTTTAGATCTTTACATAAAATAAATATTCTTGCAGAATGGTGCAGGAGACCTGAGTGTTGTTGGTGAAAGGCCTGACTCAGTCAAACTGCCTGCAGCCACCGAGGTGTTTGTGTTATCTTGTGTTTGTTCACCCCGTTTTCCCTCTCTCTCCACTGAATACACAAAGGCCAAGCATGTGACTTCTCACTGCGGTTCGACTAGAAAGATGTTCAAAAACAATCCTGAGGTTTGCTTCGTCCACACCGAGAACGTGAAAAACGTTTAAAAATAAATTAATAAATCCAGTAAAATTGAGCCGGGTTGTTTGGGAAGCCTCTCAGATCGACAGTAGTATCTCACTACGGCAAATATGATCCGTCTGCCAGGCAGTAATGACGGTCCTGATATTACCCGCGCTCTCTCCCTCCCTAACTGCAACACATTCCAGTAATGCTGCACTTTACCCCTCATGTCTACGCAGTGACAGCTGCTCACCATTATGGCACTGCGTGAACTAATTTTAATGGCTGTCACCGGCAGCAGGAGTGAACGCAGGAGTGAGCGCGGGCCTGCCAGCGTAAACAACAAACCCGGAGCCAAAGACGGATGGTCCTCTCAGCGGAGGGTAAATGACGGGACGGGATGAAACACTAGTTTGCTCCCTATGCTTCGTTTATCACTTCAAACAGGGAACAGAAGTGCAGGCATACAGATGATCAGCCAGCCCCAGTTATGTGATATCCACTTGTGAGCTGAATTTCCACTGTGGACGAAGCCTCTCCAGAGCTCCTGCTTTAGGCACTCGCAAAGCAATTCAGCTCTTTCTGCTGAGCTCCAACCCGATAGGTTTCATAAACAAAATTTTTAACTCTATTATACGTGTTGCTGCAAGGTGAATGTGCACAGCAGTTTAAATACTTCTTTTTTGTTCACATTACATAACTAAGGCTTTGAGTCATTCTTTGCTTTCTTAAAATATTTACTTCCAAGAACTCAGAAATATCTGATCATGTTTTCTTCCAACCTTCTATAGGTTTTTTCATCTATTTTAGCTTTACTTTCTTTTACAGAAGTAAACGTAGTTTTGATGTTCTAAATTACTGAGCTGACCTTTTGTGTCAGGGAAGAGAGAAAGTCATAGATTACTAAATATCCCAGCTTGGAAAAAAAAAAAAAAAAAGAGTACCAATATCTGTATCTGAGCTGATTTTGATGAATGAATTTATTTCATAACATATTTTTTTTCCCCACATTACTCTACATTTTCTTAAATTAATGATTTAAAAAAAAAAAATCCAGTCAGGAGGATGGTGCTGTAATAAATGTGTTTTAACCAGGTGTTAAATACATGTGTATTTGTCGTGTAATACGATTAAATTTGTAAAGAGTGATGTGGCAAGAGGCAAAACTGCAATTACAACATAAGCATGTATAATTTAATTACTAGAGGAGTACACATACTGCACGAGCTGAAATACACCATTTGTGTGAATGAGAACATTTATTTCACTGGTAATTTGGTGCAAATGAGAGAAAGTGAACTCGGAGGTGGTCTGGGGGAAAAAAAAAAAGCCAAACCTGCTACAAACATGAGAAAAGATAAGAGGCATCTACACATGACTGTTACAAATTTATTAGACCATCTGAGCAGATAAAATAGATTTTCTCTACACTGAGCAGAAAGTGTCACAGGACATTCGCAATTAAACCTATGCAGTCTTGCCGTTAGTTTGTGCGAGACTAAAACAAGTTCTGATTTAGGAATCAGCTGCAATAGTGGCAACGATTTTACAACAAAAGAACACAAATGAAAGATATGGGTAAATCTGGTAAAAGATGAAATATTTATAGAGACAGAGATGTAACAAAGAAAAGTGAGGCTTTCATCCTCCCTCACTATATCTTTTACCAGGAATAAGATTTTCAGGAAAATTCAAGTAAGTTTTCCACATGTTATCATTTTTTTATTCACATTTACATACCATAGAAATCTGTAAAAGGCAACTGAAGAGGCACAGTGAATGCATATCTGAACGCAACGATCAAACGTGACATCCCGAGCAAACCAATACATCCAGTACAACATTTTCCCCTTTTTTTTTTTTTTTTTTTTTAAAAGTGCACTTACAGCCGTTGCAGTGTGCGGTTTATTAAAAGAACAAAACAAAACAAAAACAAACAAAAAAACAGTAAGGCAGCGTGATTTCTTCTCAGAAAATAAAAATAACACTCCAGTTACAAACGGAAAATGTTCCCGTAAATACTAAAAGGAACCTAAAGGGTAAAGAGGAGAATACTTTAACAGAGTGTGCTCCTTCCTCTCACCAAAATCTGAGAAAGTAAGATATCGGTGCAGATTGGTGCACCAATAAATCCACTCACCGACACTTTCACCTCATTCTAAGGTTTCCTTAGACCTCTTACATGGCATACAAGCACCATAGTGGGAGATCTGGACTCTGTCTTAGAGCTGACTGGGCACAAAAGGCACAAAGAGTATCTAAAAAGGCAGAGTTTGTGTCACAACCAAGGCATCAAGCCCAAACCTTCCTGCTGCCTGCTTGCAGTTCGACTCTGGTGGTTGCGTGGACACGTCTAAAGGTGCAGCTTGTTCTTAAGGCTAACGTCGGTGCAGCTCCATCTGATTTTACGGGCAACAGTTGAGCGGTTGCCCCGCCTCCTTAGTGTGTCGGGATGTGATGGTGGTTGTGCTGCGAAGGACCCAGGAATCCGAGCCTTTGCTTGTTCTTCCGCTGCTCCGTCATCTGTGGAGCAGACAGACAACACAATTAAGCCGGAGTGGCTTTTAATTCTGCACGGAGCCAACACATTACATGCAAACCTGTGTTTGCTCTGTAGTTGTTCTAGTGCCCACTTGAATGCGCAAAACAAAATAATCCCATCGGCTCACGTGTCGTTGGCGCCTTCCAGAGGGATGTTTGTTCATTTATCGGCGCTACGATCGGAAAGTTAAGGAGAAACTCGCGTTCACTGATCGTCAGGAAGAATGTCATAAACTTTTTGTTTTGTTTTGTTTTGTTTCAGGGTGGAACAAATAATATCAATGAATTTTAAAAACAAAAACTGGCTGAACAAGACTGAATTTCAAATCTACATAACACCAAAATTATAAAAATAAGATCTGGTATGTAAATGCACTCCGTTCGCATGTTGTCCCCCCCCCCACCTCCCTGACTCTTATAAAAATGCTGGAGTTCATGAAAAGTTGTTGAATCCTACATGCTGATCTGGATTCAAAGTAAAGTCCAGTCTGCTTCACAGTTTCAACCAAGCTGATGTTAATTTTAAATGCCCAAATGAAAACATTTCAACATGGCACTTCTCCCCGTCTACTAGACCGACTAGCATCGGCGCTACGGACAGCAAAAGAAGTCCTCGGCATGATACTGCCACTACCAGGGAGCTCTCAGGATTAACAGCCTCACATCGACTTCTCCAAACACTCAAGGCAAAGCAGCTGAACATTTGTCCCGTCTGATCTTTCCCTCCAGAAGGCAGTAAACTTGTCAACGTAGGAAGATGAGAATTTCAGTCATTTTTGAAGAAGGAGCTACTTTCATTCGTCGGTAGTCTCTCAGTCTGTGTTGATGTCTAATTTGCTTCACTTTGGACACCGCTGCTGGTGTTCCAGAATATTCTAGTTTATGGCAGCGTTGAGCCTTTGGGCTTCCTGAATTAATTTGTAACATCCTGACTAGGAAGGCATGAAATTATTATATGACTGTTAGATATTGCAATGATAATATTGGTTGCAATTAATATCATCCTGACATCCACACTACTATCTGTGAGATTTAACATCTGTGTCACTAAACTGAATACTCCTTTACAACTCCATCGAACTGGCCACATACTTAGTATACGGCTGGCATGCAGAGTATGAATGCATGCCAGCAAATTAGGTAAAAAATTATGGCATCAAAAGAATGCTTTATGATTGCAGTTTAATGAACTTTAGTATTGGAATCACAATAAATAGTTCAGCTATCTTCTTGTACAGTTTGTGTCAGATCATTGGAGTTTGGATACACTTGGGTTTTCCACCACCACAGTTGTTCAGAACACCAATCACAATTGGTTGAAATGGTAAAAGTAGGTCAATATGGCCAACTGTGTATAGAAGAGTGACCAAATATATGCCTGGACCTTGTTTTAATCCAGTTTTTGTTTAGGAAAAAAAAAAAAAAAACAAATAAGCACAGAGGCTTTATGTTACATGATCATCCCACTCTGGGGGAACAAAATGCTTCAGATTCAATGAAAAGCCTAAATTAATATGACAATCAGTGCATCTAAATGTCTGAATTGGCAAATATGGAATATTCCCATAAGTAGTGTAAAAGGAGGTAGCAATGTGTTGGCATAAATAAATCACGATTACTACTATAAGTCCCAATTTCTTTTAAGGTTCATTTAGAAATCTGACAGTAAAGTCTCACCCGTTTTGACATGCATAGATTCATCCCTGGTGCTCAGCGAAGGACAATATATGTTGGAAGTACAGCAGTCAGGAGTGCATGATAGCTAGATTTAAATTGGACCATCTGTACTGGCCTCAGAAAAGATTTAAAGATGAAGCATTTGTGTCTTTGCCCAAGGGGGCTCTGGCAGCACAGAAACTTTATTGTTACACGAGGGGCCGGCGGGCGGCAGGAAGCTGCTGCCAGCTCTACAGGCCGCCGAGGTCAGCGGAGGTTGTTGTTTTGTTTGCTGGAGTGTGATCCTCCCACAGCATGAGCTGTTTTTGCACATCTGGCAGAAGGGGGAACAAGGACGGGCCTGTGCCTGCGATCACATGCAGGGTAGGCAGGTGATGGGAGTGATCGGTCACACTGCAGCAGCGCAGCTAGTCATCCAAACAGCCAGAGGCTCGCTGGCGACTGTGTTTGCAGTCGAAATGATCGTCACCCGTCACGCTCCGTCCGGCGGAGGCTGATGGGAATCGTCGACCTTACTTGGCTCAGAGCAGATTTATGACGACATGACGTTGACCTTCTCCTCTGCCGGCGTTTCAAGGTTTAAAAAAAAAGAATAACATTCGGGGAGAACGCGGCAAAACAAGCTGCCGCACAAATGATCAAACAGCAAACAGGAGGAATTAGTTCATCTGTTCACCAGGTCATGATACAACATTGAAACTTTGAAGCCAGGCTTCTTTGTGCAGGACTTTAATAAAGTCAAAGACTAGATGTAATTGCCTGAGCTGACTGGGAAGTACGGGGAATTATCTGTTTTACATTACAATTTATTTCCAGTTACAGTATGGATAAAATGTAACCGCTGCTGAGACACCAAGTGAAGAGTTACTGAATTAAATAGGATTTACATTTTACTAAGTTTGAAATAAACTTTCCGTTGTATGATTAAGTAGTAGATTTGTTAGGTCTCAAAGTTTTAAATGTGCAACTTTGAAAAATTAGTTTGAAAGCAGTGTTACTTTTTTTATTTTTTATTTCTCTGCAAATATCACCTTTTATTGATATTTGTTAATACTCTCTTGGAACCCTTATGATTAATCATATCGAGAATACCATCATTAATTAGATTTTATTGTTATCAGGATAAATCCAGATCCTAATCAAGTAAAGAAAATAATGATGATAAGCCCATACGATAAATGCCCATCTCTACACTCAATACCATGAATATCTCTTTAATGAACTTTGTATCACAGTCCTTTTCTACACTTTTTCCTTCCGCTAAACTTTACATCAAAATGTCTGGATGCAGCGCCTTTCCAGCAACAATATTTTAAGGCATACAAGTCAGCAGTTGTACCAATGATTGTGTAATGCAAACTTGTAGCCCCTTTGAGAAGGACTAAAAGTCGCTTATAATAATGACGTTGCGTAACATTACACTCTGTGTGTAAAAACCATTTAGCATACACGAGTTTCACTTTTTAAACCAAATTATTTGAGTTTTTAGGCTTTTCAATAAGTTGAAGTAGAATGTGGTTGAGAACTCGAGGGCTCTCAACTCGAGGGCCCCTGCTGGCCTGAGGGTTGCAACAAGTGTCTTTCTTTGCTTATGACTTGGTCCGGCTCTAAGAATCAATCTGAAGTGACACTCTACCTGTTCTTTGAGCTCATACAGCTGGCTCGAGAGCTGCGACACCAGACAGACGGTGTTCTCCAGTTTCTCCTGCAGGGATCGGATCTCGTTCTGCTCATTGTCTCCCTCGTTGCTCACCAGAGACATGGCTCTCATGCGAGGGAACCAATCCAAGTTCTTCTCCTGCAGAAAGTAAACGCCGGCGTGACGAAGGTGAACAAAAACCCAGACAATAAGAGCATTGATGCAAACGATTTGCATTTACACAGGGAGCGTCTCAGGGTCACAGCCGTCCTGCAGGAGCAAAGTAAATAGAGAAGTGGTGGTTAGAGGGTTTAACATTAATCATCTCATCAGAATGGAAGAGGCTCCGCGTGGAATATTTAAAGCAGCTCTGCCGTCTCCAGGTTACTGCACACAGCAGTAACACACTAAATGAGGAGTAACTGGCATTTCAATTCTCACCCACACCACAAACACACCGCGGATGTGGGGATGAGTCACTGTCGTCCATCAACAGCAGGACATGAAGCACGGTGCAACTTATAGGAGAGAGTGTGTGTGTGTGTTTCAGCATTTCTCACCTTGTAGGGCCCATTTTTCTAACAAATAGTTCATTTAGAGGACCCACAGCATGGGCCCCATAAGAAGAACTGCTGTTTCGCATAAGGATCGAGGTGAATGAGCACAGAAAGAAATGCCGTGTGTGTGTGTGTGTGTGTGTTTGGACGCTCGTATGCAGAATGTTTTAGATCTGTTAAAAGTGCTGCGCAGACCAAACCGGCTGCAGCAAAGCTTCTGGACGACCGAGGGTAAAATACACCTATAGAATTATGTAACGCGCCTGTGTTTGTGTGGGTGTGTGCAGAGCTGGAAACGGACCTGGCGGACTGTGAGCAGGAATGTGTTTAACGACATGCGTGCTCTTGTGCAAAGTGAGATAGGTGTCACAGATACAGATGCCATCAGCTGACAGTTATGCAATATTCTCCCGTCGGTTCGGCTGATAAAAATCGTTTACAAGGCGCCGGTAGCCGGATTTGACTGGCACCACAATGAGTCCACTGGGAGCAGTGAGTGAGGTATGCTCCCACCTCCTCTTATATAAGAACAGACTGCAGGCCGAGATGGAAGGATGAGGGTGTGAACCGCTGAGGGAGGACATGAGGGGAGTTTAGGTAGAGGGTGGATGGAGATGTGGTGGCTATTTGTTTTCCTTGTTAACAACTTTATCTCACTTAGGATGGAGATGCAATGATAGTTCTGCCCTAAGAACAACGACTAAAACAGTGAATAATTTGATGGAAGCCTGAATCTGAGCAACTTAACGTGATCATTGGGACGGCTGAGGAGAGCCAGAGTTTAGTTTAAACATTTCTGCTTTAAAATAAATTAAAAACATCATGTCACAACCACATGGTGGAAAAATATACTCAAGCAAAGATGGAGAAAGAAGTTCTCATGAAAAATAGAGCACCGGGTTTCTAGAAACTTTTGGTAGCAGATGAAGTCGTCAGGATTGCACATGAAAAAAGTTCAGCAGTGGCTGCAGATCTTTAGTTAAGAGTGGGAGGTTTTAATTGGCGCTAAACTCCATTGAAAAAAAACAACATTCATTTTTATTGACTTATATACAAAGCTATATGAATAAACATTTAATGAAATAATTATATAAATACTGCAAAATAGAAAGAAGTATCAATGACAAGGCTGAGAAAACTGAAAACAGTTAATTAAACCATGCAAATTCTATGGTGGCAGGATTTAAATGTGAAGCTTATTAAAAGTGCAGTTATTTAAATATTTATTGAAAGTTAGATGTCTTTTAGATTCTCGTCATTAGCATGAAAAATGCCCTAGAAACATTAGAAGCAATCAGTGCAGAAAGAAGATTCCTAGAACTTATATTCTTATTCTGCTGTATTAAAGGAGCTGAAAGTTCGGTTCATTTAAAAAGGTTACAATCAGTGCGCCACATTGCATGACATTAAACGAAAGATACAATAAGAAAAAACGGGGACAAACAAAATCATTTCAGAATGTAAATGACTTAATATGCGATTTAGTTTTTTTACTTGCATCTCTTTTTTTCTTAGATGATGCAGCTTTTTGATACACTGACCCAAAAGCTACTTGTTGAGTCATAAAACCCTGCAAAAGGTCTTTTTTTCTCATAAATATGTCATTGACTAAAGTAAGCTTTGAGAGGGGCTAAACAAAATTTCTACAAACAGAACAAAAATAATCTAAGAAAAAAAAACATTATGCACAAGCAATAGAAGTGAGCATTTGGAACAATTATTAAAGAAATGTACTACATTACATAGTTTCCCCTGAGATATTTGGACACAATTATCCTCTTTTTTTAAATGTTTTTTTAAAAAATGTTTTTAGCCAAGGGAACTTGAGTAAAAACCAAAACTAGTTTTCTAATAATGATTTTATTCATGTAAAAATAAATCTCTTAACCCAATAACTGCTGCTGCTGCTGCTAACTGGGGCAACAAACGCCCGCTGTTCACAGCAGAACTATCTTAATGGAGCGCTATCGGAAGGTTTTGAGCGTGATTGGACAGTTTCAGGCGACGTCACGACAATCATGTCGTCCAGTCACTTAAAAATCTTTGTTATAATTTTTCTTTTTGGTCAGAAAAGGGTTTTGTCTTTTTTTCCTCCTCCTTATTGAATCCTGAGGAATGACGTTAGCTGAGCTAAATGGGGCTTGTTGTTATTTAGATGCTGTCCTGGATTCGTTTGCAGCCTCCTGAGTGAGCTGCTGATGTGCTCCTGGAGTAACTTTGGCCACCAAACCAACAAGTACCCCTCTGTTGATTTATTGTGGGTAAAGACTCTCTCTGTGGTTCTATGGAGTAAAAGGACCTTAAGAAAGGGTTTTGAAACTCTTTAAAGACTGTCACACCATGCTGCTGTATTCAAGTGACTTCTTGTTTCTACGTGTCAGACAGTAATTAGGGCTGGATGTGGGTGGCGAAACTGAACTCAGCTCTGCAAAGCTGAGCTTAATGACAGTTAATTAGTGATTTAACAAACAGGGTTATTACATTTTCACACAGAGCAAGGCAGGTTTGGATAATAGCCTTTTAGCTTAAAATAAATAAAATTATTCTTTCAAAAAAAAAAAAAGCGCTTTGAAAGAAAAAAGCCCAAACAGAAGATTAGTAAATAGTACGCTTTTTACAAGTCCAGTTGCATTCACCCATTCACACTGATTCAAGGATTTTTCCTTTTACAGCTTTCATTTGTAATAAAGACATGTACAGTATCTCTGCCAGATTTCTAAAGAACAACAGGTTCTTCACTAATTAAATTTCTCCTTGCCTGTTTTTTTTTTTATATACTTTTGGCTCCATAATATGAATCCATTGAGTCTAAAAAAGCTTGTCCTAAAATGTTTTCGGCTAATTGGAGCCTTGGGCATCAAGGGGAACTAAAAACAAGAATAGTTTTTTTTTTTTTTTTACAATTTCCAAAGGACAACGATGGCTCTGTGGACTCAGAAAAATCCCTGGAGCCGAGGGCCATCTTATGCTTGATTTAAATGACCCATTACTGATGGGATTATAATTTTAAACGCCAAGAATAGTCTTTTTGCATGAAATCACTCCCGCTGGTTCAGGAGTCACTGCCTAAATCAGGAAATGCAGTCGGACTGGGACCGTGCAGAACATGACATTTTAAACCAATGTCTTGCTGCTCAACGTTGGACTGTACATCCATTCAGTTTGTGCTGTACAGTACGGCTTTATTGTGCTTTCGCAGGTCACTTTAAACACACTCTTGGGCACAACCTCGCAGATGTTTACTTTGTTTTTCTATTTTCAACTGTAAAAAAAAAGAAATCATTTAAAACACAAATAACACCTCCAGGTCAGATCTGATCCATTTGTATACAACAACTGGTTTGCTTCAGGTTCGTATAAATAAACTTTTTTTTAAAATAAATGTTCTTGATCCAAGAGCCTTTGACAGTTAATATCTGTCACATCTACTTTTTACAATAGTTTGAAAATCCTTAAAAAAAATCTGATCATTTAGTCAGAAATCATGTGAAAAGCAGGAATATTCTTCTCATGCTCTTTGACAAAAGACTTCTGCTATATATATAGAGCTTCTTTTGACAGAATCACTGACAATACCGTTTTATACACTGAAAAGGTTAATTTTTTCCAAATAATTCCTATATGTACATACAAGAGTTAGCCATGTAGTTCTGCAGGGAGTTTTACTTTTAGCATTTTTATTTAGAAGGGTTTTGATAGATCCAACCAAATATTTCTAAATAATCTAATTCTTCATTGGCTCAGGCGGTCTGTGTGGCACCTGCTGAGCAATAGCTTTTGATGGTTTATATGTTTAGTAAAAATATTAGCAGAGTTAAATATTGTTGTTGTTTTTTTAAGTAATAACTGAAGATAGATCTCCTTGCAATGACACTTGAATAGCAAAAAATTGCTTAACAAACGTTAACTGGATTAAGGATAAAACATTTGCAACTTGCTGGAAGTTTTTATGCAAAGTAGAACTATTTATAATCTAAAAAAAAAAATTAAAAAATTGCAACAGTTGGCAAGGTAAACTATGCCAACAATGCTATCTGCCAATAAAAACGGCAACATTTCACAATTATATGTTCTGCATTATGGTTTCATTAACATTTTTAAGCAAAACGTTTTCTGTATTGCATCTTTTCTGTTCATGTCTCTTACACCTGCGGTGAGACATCGTGTCTAATCGTAAAATAATCAGTTGCTATTCGTGACACAGTAGTTTGTTAAACTACACTGCCAACAAAGTGATTTTGTGGCTGGGCAGAGCCATTCTAAGTACATTTTATATATTAAAAGAAATAAAATAAAAATGTAATAGCAGCAGACAATTTTTAGCTTCCTTAAATTACCTTTAGAAAAATTAGACCTTCAATCTTTTGCAACAGCTAGTCTAGTGTGTGCCGCATGGTAAAAGAGGAGTCCATGAACTGACGATGTGTCTGCGTGTATGTAAGAAAAAGAAAGACAGACGGAGGATGAAAGAGAGAAGGACAGGAGAGCACGTGCTCTGCAGGGCTGAGCTATTAGCAGGCCACTTGAGATGGGTTATGTAACGGCGTTGTGACTGCTGCTGCTGCTGCTGCAGTACCTGCTAGGCCTGTAGTCGCTGTCATAATTTTACACACAAACACCCGCACACTCTTACTGACTCACCAATTCAAATCCAAACACACCGACAGAACAGACACTTTGAGTAACATGAGTCGACTCTCCGGCTTGGCACCGCATCACTTTATGCTGCGAAGCAGATGCAATCAACCTGAGTCAGGAGTATGTGCTCCTCCTCTCTGTGTGTGTTTTAGGTCATCAGGTTTCCACTCTGGAAAGTTATTTTTTCCAGTTTCCAATCCGGCTTTAGCAGTAAAGCACTTTAAGAACACCATATCGGACTAAAGTGGCACACATGTTAAAAAGCTACCAGGATGAATTAACAGGGACAAGATGAATCATACAATAAAAACAGAAAAATGGCAGAAAACAAAATATAGCAAAAACCCAAAGTAAATAAGGTTTAAGAAATCACTGAACTAGAGAGAAAGATGAGGTCTCTCTAATTTGCAGTGGTGGGAAAATGCTACGCTTCGCCTTTGACGCACTGAGGAGCGGCTGATCAGCTGACCTGAGGGAAAGGAGGATGTTTAAGATGGGAACAGCTCAGAGAGGTAGGATGTGGCTTTAAAAACAAATAAGGATTTTAAAACAAATGCTCAAATGTGCAAGCAACAAGTAGAGCAAGGCTGAAACAAGAGGAATGTGCTGATATTTACTTGTGTGACTTTAGAAGAACTTCAGAGTCTCATTCCAACTCTTTAGTGCACAGCAACACAATTGAGGTTAAAAATATTGTTGCAAAAATAACGTTGACTAGTTTTCTCTGAATTGAGTTTTGAGGGAGGGAAATGATGTGGGTCGTTCTAAGAATCAAGAATTCTTTATTGTCATTAGGTGTTCACATATAATAACATTTCACAGCATTAAGGCAATAAAGTGAGGTAGGATGCATAGAAGGAGGCGAGCGTCACAAACCTTTGACACAAATCAGAGTAACAATGCTGGTCAGAACTGGAGCAAAAATTACAAAAAGTAACTTGAATCCTGCCCATCATTTTGTGTTTGGGATGCATTTTTTCAGAAGTGATCAGTCACTCATAGTGTAACGTATCATAACGGCATCACTCTTTTTAAAAGATGTGTAGAAGGAGCAATGTTTCCATGCAGTAATCCACACTGATTTCCAGGCCAAACCAAATGGCTGTTTAGTCTGTTTTTGCAACATATTAAGTACAAGAATATAGATCTTTTTTTAGGAGTTGTATATTTCCCTGAAGAGGACTAAAACTCCCAGAAGGCTTCAGTATCGGTGGGGATATTCTTCCTTCCTCTCTCTCTCATTTATGCCTCCACCAGTGTGATCTTTAGCATTTTGGGAAATCTAGTTTTGTCTGGTGTGAGCATGTGCCGCTATGAGACTCCGACTGGCTAAATATAAAATTATCATATTACAAGAGTTACATATTTATTTATCTGCCGTTACTTCACACAACTCTTTGGGATAGGAATATTCCACACATTGCTTGTGTGACGACAGTAAGTATGCAATACGTTGTGCTGCCCTAGTTAAACTTTTATTGCAAAGATAATGTTTTATGAAGTCAAACAGTAAATGGTGAAAAAAAAAAAAAACTAGTGCCATATTTTACTCTCCCATGTGTTTTCCTGCTTTGCAGCCTGTTAGACGGCGTTAATTTAAATTCCTGACTCATCATTACCTCACCTCCCAGAAATACCCTGGCCAGGCATCAGAGAACAGACCTGTTGGAAGACCCACCGGTGCATATTAATTCAATGTCTGTCACCTGTTTGTAATGCAAATTGTTCCTTATAACTCCGCTATTCTTATGCCCATCACAGACGAATGTTAATCACAAAATGTGCCATTATGCAGCTCGGCTTTATCTGACTCCATTAGGAGAAGCCCTTCTTGCTGCCCCTACATCCTTCAGCTTGTTGTCCGTGTCTCAATGCAGTTACTTATTACACTGATAATAATAGTGCTGGAGCAGGTTTAATTACCATTTAACTGCACTGTGTCCCAGCAGGTTAGGAGCTCGCCTCAGTTGAAGAGTACCTGGGCACTGAGATCCGTCTCCCTCCAGCAGTAGGAGTGAAGGAGAATAAATTGGGATGGCTGGCACTGGCCTGGGGGCTCAGACTTGTTTTCACCAACACTCATCAGTTGGTTCTGTAGCAGTGTCTCCAAACGGTCTGACTCAGGAAAGTGGTGCAACTTTCAGACTGTAGAACTCAAATCTGTATTCTCATGTGCTTCTAAAGCTGGTAAAGCTCAGCAGCAAAATGGAAATCAGGCTATTTTCCTCAGGAATGATAAAGACTGCATTGTACTTCCTTGCAAAGCTACAACTAGTGTCCAACATCTAAATAAGTACCATCTATGTGTCAACATATCGAAGGTGCAACTTTCACAGTATATCAAATTGCACTAAAAACATCCGGCGGTATTTAAAGCGTGTGCTCAGACTCACTGCAATCATCTGGGCCACGTAGCTCTCTGGGCCGGTGTACTCTGTTGGATCCTTCACCCTCACCAGAACCAGGAAGTAAAGGTAGTGCCACATGTTGTGTTCTGATTTGATGTGCTCCTCAAACGATACCGTCTTGTTGTCAAATTTGTCTCTTTCCAATCCTGTGTGACGTCAATAACTCATCAACAAGTGTTCTTCTAAAACATGCCATTTTCTACAACGCAGCCTTTGCCTCCAGTTGGCAGCACTTACCACAGATGAAACAGGATGTTTTGAGAATCTCCTCCTTCCTCTGCTTCTCACTCCTCAAGTCGGCAAAGGTGTCAATGATCACGCCAAATATCAGATTAAGCACAATAATGATGACGATGAAGAAGAAGAGAAGGTCATAAATGACTCGAGCGGCAAACAGAGGCTCCTGGAAGGTTAGGGGTAAAAAAATATATATACATATAAAAAATGGAGACAACACATCAGTTTACCGAAGCAATCAAACCAAAAACAAATAAAAATGTTTGGACTATTTCAGCACAAATGGACACAAAGAGGAGAAAAATAATTTTAGGATGGTCTGACCTCTTTGGATGGTCTCCTGAGAATATCGCCCACACCCCCCCCGTTGCGTAATCCTTGGTTCAACACAGTGATTATGCACATGCGCAGCGTGTCACACACGCGCTCCACTTCATCATCTTCATCTACAACAGCAACATATTACAAACAAAACAATAAGACTCTGGAATATAATTTAGAAATATGATGCAGAACTTTAAATAATTTGGCCCTCTGTGATTTCCACATTTCTTTTTAATAAAACAGCCAGCCCATTATATTTTTGGGGGATTTTATGCGACAGTCTCACACAAATTAGATCATTATTGTGAAGTGAAAGAAAAAGCAATGGATTTAAATTGACAAAAATTCTTAAAATGTGTGCAACTCAATCTCAGTAGAAATACATTGTGTAGAGGTCTAACATATTGTTAGAGGACAGCACAGAAAATGTCATCCTTCATCTAAACCGACAGGCTGGTCATTAACCACAGAAGCAGCCATGTTGCTAACGGTAACTCTGGAGGAGCTGCAGAGAATCGCAGTTCAAGTGGAAGAACTTGTTGGCGTGTCGACTTTATTACTTGTGCACTCAGAGAACCTGGTCTTTGTCAGAGTGGTGAGAGAAAAAAAGTCAATAGCTGAAAGAAAATAATGATTTTGTGACCAGCTATGCGGCGTTTCCCAAAGCTGGGAGCTGAAACCCATTGGTGGTCGCAATTCAACAAGTCCAGGGTTTTGTGATGCTGTTCAGAAATCTAAGCCCAAGTGACAAAGATTATAAAAGTAAAGCATATTTATGCTGAAAAGCAGTTGAGAAAACAATTATAAATAAGCATTAGCTGTCCATCTGTATACCTGTCTTATTGATAAATGATCAGCGTCACAAGTCTTCTCCACTGTTATTATTTGGGCTACAATGCAGAAATTTGGGAACCAGGATGTAGAATACACAACAAACATGTGGAAGAAGGCGCTCACATGAGATCAAAGTGGAGATGTTGAACCAGTCTACCTTCAAAATGTTTTTGTGTGGCAAACACTGAATACATTGTCCTCATAGTGAAACATGCTGGGGGCATCGCTCTGCCAAAAGCCCCGTCCAGCAGGCCAACAACTCTGAAAATACACCCAGAGATATTTAAAAAAATGGCTTCGATCAGTTTCTGGTAGGTAATCTAGAAAACCATTTTCCGTCTCATTTTGAGTACACTGCTCCTCTGTTATGTTAAGTATTAGTAATAAACACTCAAGTTTTGTGGTCACAAATGGCCAAAATGTTAAAAACTTAAAGACGTATAATTAATTTAGCGAGACCTTGTAACCACTCTTTATTTTATTCAGCTAATTATCAACAAAAGAAACTGTATTTGTACACACCCAGCTTCTAATTATGTTACATTATAAAAAAAACAGACCACTATTCATTCACCACAACCTTACAACTAACCCCTCCAGTCGGCTGCTACTAAACGACGACGAAGAAATCTATTTTGCCATTTTTATGAGGTGTGAAATGTGCAAAGACGTTGCATACGGGTGAAGCCACGCACTGGATGGAGAAGGATGTGGATAAGATCACGTGTGTGCCCCTGCAGCACAGGTGATCCACGGATCCAAGAAGTGTGAGTCACCCCCACTGCCTCATCAAATTTCTTGGTGTGCAGACCTTGGTGTGAGTCTGAGAGTCACTGTGTGTTTATGCGAGTAACCTTTCTGTGGCTGGAAATGTCAACCCACAAGCCAGTCAACTGTGACTTTCCCAATATGTGAAGTGAAAAAAAAAAATCAAATAAATAAAATGACCTGACAGTAAAAATTGTTTTTATTTACCAGGACGTGATTTGGAAGGCGAAGCAGGGCAGCTGTTCTTCGTAGATGAATCCGCGGATTCGACATCACACAACATATCTGGCCTCTCTGAAAACCATTAGGAAACCGTTTTTAGATTCTCCTGTTCCACTAAGACAGTCCAGAGAAGTTTCATCAAGACAACACGCAGTTTGTTCTAGTCATTAAAACCAGCAAGAAAAGATCTAGCCAGACATTATGTAAACTGAGGCAGCAGCTGTTAGGTGGGTGGCGAAGAGCTGCAAAAAAACAAAAAACAAAACCCTGAACAAAATCGCTTTAACGCGCAGAGCCCTGATCAGGAATCCAGAAAAGGTGTACGGCTGAGATGAAAATCGGGTCAGGCAGACCGACAGAGACGCCTCAGCCAGGGTGTCTGATGTAAAACCTTCTCTCTACTTTCCCTCACAATAAAACAGAGGAGGAAGAGGCGGCTGGACAGCAAGATAGGAGACCGCTGTAAGGGTCAGAGCTCCACGGTGGACGGAGCGCTCCTCAGCTTCTCTGGAGCTCCGGCTGCTTCCCCCACTCAGTCCTCAGCTAACATACAGACAGGCGTGAGCCCAGCGAGTTACATAAGCCAGCGCTGCTCTGCCGCGTCTGCTCTGCTCAGCAAAACACAGGATGGCACGGCCACCAGGTTATGCAACAGGTGCACATGTGCGAGCAGGATGTCTTCCTGTTCGTCAGCTCATTAACACGCCCACACAATCCCTGGTGTTATCAAAACATGTGGCGCCGGATATTTTATACAGCATACTGTACATATTCGGTGTAGCTTACATGTTTGCAAAGGAAGCTTTCTCTTGAGAAGTTGCGAATTGCGAAAGTTAAGCCATGCATGCGATTATGAAACTCGTTTCCATGTGTATTTTATTTAAAGTTAATCTTAAAAAGCTCACAAGTACCGTTAAAATGCCAGTTTTTTTAGAGACGTAAAAATTATGCGATGACTTTTTTTTTTTTTTCTCAAATGTTTTCTTCCTTTCCTATTAAGAGAAAAAAAATATATGTTGGGTGGAAAATAAATGGAGTAAAAAAGCTGTAGCTGCACATGTTTACACTAATGCCTTGTTGAAGCACCTTTGGAGTCAGGTTTAGTAGAAGCCTATCAGTAGTTTTCAGACAGTTCCTGCCAAAGGTTTATTAAATCTATGCGACTTGGAGGACTTCTCTTTAATGCAGCCCATTTCAGATGAATTCAAAGTATTTCTAGCTTTTCCTCCCAAAGCTTTAATTTTTCTGTTGACTGAAATTTTAGATGATGCGTAATAATTTCTTCCATTTTGATACAAAAACTTTTTCAAGTGAAGAATAATATCTCCATAGCATAACTTAGCTCCTACCATGTATTCCAGTTTGTTGTTGTTTATGTGTAAAAAGAAAACATAAAAAAACAAACACATCTAAGTATTGTGGGCAAAATATTTTCATTTGGTTTTATTAGATATTAACTCATTCAGCTGAATTTAGACAGGCACTGATGAAAAGGATTCTGTCTGGCACCCCTACTCTATAGAAATAAATACAGAGAAAATAAAACACTTTGCAAAAGGATCAGAAGGATAATATTATGCAATTTGAAAACTGTAGCTTTGCTAAAAGATGCCAATTGTGCAAATGTCAGAAAAAAAAACTTAACTGGGATACACTTATGGAACCACATCAGTAAAACATTTTTATCTTTATTATTACATCATGTGGCCTTCTGTAGCTTTGTCTCATTAGTTAGTAAGACAAACTATAGCAAGCCCGTCCAGTTAGGGAAAAAAGCCACAATCAGAGATGGTGCAGATCAAGTACTGGGATACAAGTCAGGACTGAAAATGCATCTTTCTAATTTACATGAAATGAGGTAGAGAAACAAATCCTAACACATGAACCTGAGGACTAAAGGTACCTACTTGCATGCAGGTGGTCCACTTCCATCCGGAAGTCATTCTTAAAGAAGATGTAACCGATGATGGAGAAAAAGTAGACCAGGAAGAGAGCGAGGATTGCCGTCAAGATGATGGAGCGGCCATTTCTCGTCACACTTTTGATCACGTTCAGCAGCGTCTCCTCTCGAAACACCAGGTCAAACAGCTAAAGGAAACTTCACATCAGTGAGAATGATAACGGTTATTTTAAAAATGAAAGAAAAAGAAAAATTCCTTACCAAAAAGCTGTAGAAGAACTCGTGCACAAAGAGGCCCAAGACACAGATTAAAGCATAACCCAAATGGTAGATGAAGAGCAAGTCCATCACAACTGCTTTGTAGCCTCGAGCAAATGTTCCCTTGTTGCCCACAAAACTTACAAGGAACACCAACTTGTTGAAAAGCTGAGAAGGAAAGGAAAATATGACTTAATAGAAGACATAATACTTCACTGCCTCAATACAAAAAGATTTTCCTTACTTACGTTTATAGAGCCCAGCAAAAACAGAGCAGGTGTGAGGCCCATCGTGTAAATGGCACGTAGAATGAGGGAGACGAGGAAGGACACGATGCCCCACTGCTTGGGCAGGACAGGAAGCAGGGCGGTGGAGACGCCCAATGCCACCCACAGGAAGATATTCCAGAACGGGGACAAGGTGCCTGGACGACAAAATATAAATAAATAAAACATAAAAGATCAACAATGCTTCGAGACGTGGCGGCTTGTTGATAAATTATTCACCAGAGTTTAGAGCTTAACTCGGCGCACTGTGGTGAAAGCAACACTTAGACATGTCAAACAACAGTCCGGGGGGAAATTACTGCTCAAAACAACAGATTACAGGGTAAACAAACCACTGAAGCTCGGGGTTCTCTAGGAAACTACAAAGCAGGGATGAGTAACGCAGAACAGTGACGCTAAAGAAGTAGCTTTGTTCGATCAACTGCACAAAACCAGTTTGATGTAAATGTGGCGGTGTTGTCGATGGACTAAATGTTTTTCACAAGTGGTGCTGGAACAGCTGGTTATGAAGTGTAAGTGTGGAGTCGTCTCACACATCTTCGTCTAACCCTTCTTTGGTTTTTCTAAAGCTATATGTACACACACACACAGACTCGCATGCAGAATTGCCTTTGGATTTCCACTCTGCCGTTTTCTTTTAGTACTAATTACATTTCAGAATAGAGCTGAGCAGAGATGCTGTAACACAAAGCCCTCAGCCAATAAAGTCAGCAAGTCCAAGTTGTCTTGCATCAGAAGGTGCAATTAAATGGTAAAAGGATCTCTGAGCACGTTCTGTACACAACTACCTATTCATGTGCAGAAGTTTTATTAGGTGTGAACACAGAGGTAAAAAAATATATGTATATTTAATAGTGTGGAGGAATAATGCATGTTTTTAAGATTCTTTTTTGTAAACTTGGGATGAAATCCACTTTAACTCTACTGGAAATGTAATCAACATACCTAAAAAATTAGTTTTGTGCCCAGAAACCAACAAATTTTAAACAGATGCTACCATTTCTGATTACCAAAAAGTGGTGAAATATCAGTAGAAATTCAGCTGCTTATCTGGGTGTTCACTACATGTGCTGAATGATGTATATGCAAAGATATGTAGAGTATTAACAATGACCTTTTGATTACAGAAAGTCTGTAATAAAGTCTAACTGATGCACCAAATTATTCTTTTTTTTTTTTTTTTTTTTTTTTTAAATCGGTGCAGATATTTGTTGTATGATCATTCCACCGTGGAAAAACAAAACTTCACAGGGATCATTAAAAGAACAACTTTAATGACATTCCTGGCAGCGATTAGAGGACATAAATTTCAGACTGGCAGCTTAATTACCCTCATCTCCATCATCTCCAAACGGGTAAAAAGCCCCGACGGTGAGGTTGAGCACACAGGCCAGGTAGAAAGAGATGCTACCCCAAAGAGAGAAGTGCCGGGAGAACCAGAACAGAGCCTTGTTTCCTGTGCAAAGGAGAACGGAAAGAAAGTTTAGCTTGTTCCTTCACACATAATGGATACTATCCATGAAGAGATTCTGGAGCCGCAGTCACTGCTTAGAGCCACTTACTGCGGATCTTCTTCTGCCACCTCATCTCGTTGTAGAGGTTGTCGAACTGCTGGAAGAAGTCGTTCACCTTGCTGCCCTGGTCGTCTCTCTCGGTGGTGGTGAACACGCGGTTCTTGGATTCCTCGGTGAGGTACTCGCAGATGTTTGGGACGGGAAACACAATCTGCTCCATGCTGCGATCGTGGCGCACGATCTGAAAAGCGAAACCGATTTTGCTTTCAAAAAAATAAATAAATAAATAAATTCCACATCATCAGAAATCTGGCGGAGTAAAGTCAACGCTTGCCTCTATCTGTGCCGTGTGCTTCGCGTAGTAGCGAAGAGCTTCGTCCTTGTCGTTATCCAGCCCCAGACTAGGCCTCAGACTCTGCTGCAAGATCTTATTGTGTCTGGCCAACTAAACGAAATAAAAGACCCAACTACATTAGACATGTCTAATGTATAAATTCTTATCCTTTAAAAAAAAAAGGGTTTATATGAAAAAAGAAAACAGCTATAGAAATTCATACCAACTAGAAAACTTTGCCTTCTCATAATTATTGAAAAAAAAATGTAATCTTATTTTAAAATTCATTAAAAAAAGAAATAAACTAACACAAAAGTGTGTTGTATTACCTTGTTTTTAGAAGTCAATCACTTAATATGTATATATATATAAAAAAAAAACCAGCTTCGCAATCTTAGTTAATTTCAGAAGCTTTTAAAGCTTTCCCTTCGTTTCCTAATCTCCTTTAAAAAAATAAAATAAAAAGAGGCTATTTAAACCAACCCCACCCAATGTGAAGAAGCTAATTGCTTATTAAAAGCTAATAACTTCCCACACCACCCTTGGAAATAATTTGTCTGCTGAGGTTTGAATAGTTGTTTACATAACCATCCATAAAAATTAAGAATTCGACTGGAAAAGTGGAAAATAAAATTTTCATTGATTTTCAGGTTCTACCTTCATCAAAGCTGTTTAGAATGTAATAAGAAAACAAATATATAAACTTAAATATTACGTAATAATGATCAGTCCAGTGGTAACATCTTATAGCAAATGGAAAGCGTGTTACCCTTAAACACATAAATAAATGTATTTCAATAACAAAGCAGTTAAAAATGTTAAGGTTAACAATCAGTTAATCTTATTTTAAAACGCTCAGTGTTTAAAATAAAATAAGTTTTAGGAGATTTGTGTCCACAAGATTTATTTTATGAAGATGGACTCTATGTGCCACATTTTCTTTTACTAATAAATCTTGCCTGGCGTGCACAAGGCAGTTTCTCCATCTTCAATAACTCTTGCTGGCTCTGGGATTTCCAACTTAGACATCGGTTTGATTTTTCTGTCTTGCATCTCAGAAATTCTGACATCCAAGTGCAAATCAAATGGACCACAAAAGAAGTAAAAGTTGCATGAATATTTAAAGTAAATGGCAACCAGCTGTTTCATTAATAAAACTAAATCCTCTGGCACTCAAACGGACACGGGCAGAGCGAAGGACCTGCTAGACTTGCTCTGCCCTTTTACATCGACATAACACAGCGTCACATCATGAAAACTAATTTTAGTGTCGGAAGAGTTCATTCACAGTGGAGCAGTCTTCAATCATTAATAAAGCGCTGGAGCGCACAGCCCTGAGGTCAGCAGAGGGTCAGACAGAAACAAACAAAACAAAAAGGCCAATGGATACGTCACAGACAAACGGCAGCCATTGCTTATTTAATAACCTGATGGGCCAGGATGTAAATGTTGTGTCCAACGTCTCTGGGTTTGATCCGCTCACCAGCGTTGTCCATGTCCCCCTCAGCATCGTAACCCTGAGTGTAGGCTTCCTTCATTACGTCCACCTAAAAACCAGGCAAGTTCGGACAAGTTTGTTGGCAACGCAGCGGACGTTACTGTTAACTTGTGCAGACAAAAACAAACACCCACCAACTCGGTGGGTCTCATCTTGTAGAGAATCTTCTCTGCATTCTCGCTGTCATGGCGACTCTCCATGATGGCCAGCAGCAGCTTGGAAGCATTGTTCTGAAAGTAAAAAAAAAGGCCCCAATCTTTTAAGTGATTAAAGCTGCTGACATGAATGCCTGAAGTTTTGTCGGATTACTAATTTAATAAAACCTCTGTTAAAAACCAGAATAAACACTTTGCAGCTGTGGCTTATAGAAGGAGTCCTCTTCATGATCTGCTTCTCACCTTGAGGACCAGCACCAGGTCCAGTCGATTCTCCCCCAGGGGGTTAATGGAGTTCACAATCAGCGCTATGATAATGTCGATGCCATTGGACTCATGTTTTGCTATGCATGTCTGCAGGAGAGGAACAAGAGGAGTTAATGCAGTCAAAACAAACTAGAACTTATCATAGAACATTCATTTGAACTGAGCACAAACGGAGCACACAAAGAGCACTGAAGTGAATCTCAACAAAAATATTCTCATCATTGAAATATTATTGTCTTTATTTGGCAACGTGGTTGTAGGAAAGTCGGTTGACTCGACAGATGTCCGTGCTTATTTAAAGCTGATGCATTCCTTGAGTTAAATACTTACTAAATCTAATACAACATCTGAAATGTCTTACCTGGATGTAGAAGAAGAAAAAAAAAAAAAAAACGGACTGTGGCTCATCCGTTCAATGAGCCACAGTCTTTGTATGTTAAATAGTTTTTGCATTTTCTGTAGAAATCTTAGCTGATAAAGTTAGCAGCTGCCAAGAGAGCCAAAACCTGAACATATTGCACTTCCAGTGGAAAATGGAATACATTTTTATATGTTGGAGTAAAACAATCCTGGCCTAATATGAAATTTCAATTGGAACAGGTCCAAAGAATGCATTTCCAAAGCTGTTTTGTTTCCTCTGCTCTTTGAGTCATTTTGTCTTTGAGATGGTTGACCTCATGTCTTTGCAACACATTCACCAATCTTTGTTGTTGTATTCTGAGCTGTGGAAACTCTCCAGGCTACGTGCGACCAACAACGAAGCACATTTGAGCAGCTTGGAGGCAAAGTTTGGGCATCATTTCAGGGGTACAGATGGGAAACGATGCAAGGAGTCAGGCTGTTGCATAGTATTTATGGAATATGTAGTGTGAATGTTGTGAGTGCAGTAGCAGAGGGGAATACATACATGAAATTAGCCCCTGGGTTCAATTCAATTGCACACAGTATGGATGTGGCATAATGCAGACTAACGTTATCACTCTGTATTATGTTATATTGTAAACAAGTTTCCATTTTTCAACACAAATGGCATAAGGTCCTACCTGGTTTTCATGGCAGGGACCCTGGCAGTACTCTGTGATGGTTTCTAGCGTTTGGCGCACCAGATCCACGTTGTTCTCGTTGATATAAAGTCCCAGCAGCCCCAGGCCTCCGGTGGTGCTTCCGCAAATGCAGTCCAGAAACTGAAGCGTCTCACACACCAGATTGTAGTTGGTCTTATTGTGCTGATAGCGGAGGAAGTTCTGAAGTCCGAGACAAACGTCACAGTTTAGATTATCGGTTGTTTTAACAACAACAACAAGGACGTCAATTGTTCCAGATGGATTTCAGCACCTGCAGGTCTGAGTTGTGGTTTTCACAGAGCAGCTGGAGATATCGCAGCACAGGTTTCATGATGGCGATGGACCAGCTCATCTCGGGTTCCTCTTCAACCTCGTCGGCTCCACCTGCATCGCTGTTCTGGCCAAGTAACTCAAGATCGGGATCCAGTTCGTTCCTGTAGGAGGAGATGGCCTTCGACGTGGCCGACGAGGCCTCCTTCAGCTGTCCTCGCATCTCTTCCCTCATATAAATGCTCGAGTCTGCAAAGCAACGATGAAGGTGGATGGCTTTAGCAGCATTTAAGAGCAAATTACCTTTTGTAAATTGATGCAGCTGAGCTGCAAACGTTTATCCTTTTAGGCCTTGAAACAGTAATAATAAAATAAGAAATATAGAGGCATCCTTTTTGACAAACGAGGCATAATTAAGTGGGGTTCGGCAGCTTGAAACCACCAAATCCTGATACAATGAGCTTTTGTAAATCTTGTGGTGTAGGGTGTCACACGGGCTTTTGACATGTGACTGCATGAAATGGGAACAACAGCATGTCAGCAGAGCAACCAAAATCGCTCTGGATTTATCCAACACTGATTTATTTAAAAAAGAAAAAGAAAAAAAAAATTAAGGCCGAGCTGAACCTCAGGACCTCACACGGTGCTAAAGAATAATTGTTTCTATGGCAATGCCTGTCTGATCTCAGGTAGCACCCTTAAGCGACTCAGTTTTTCATGTAAATATGTGTGGCTAACAGCCATTTGAACATTTGGGGATAATGACTGGTGGTAAAGTAGTTTTATTCAAGACAACAAAACAAACATCTTTATTGGGATACAAGATGGATGAAAGTGTTGCAAAAGTCTTCGTACAGCTTGTACTTGTTGGTATTTTGTAAAGCACCAACAACGAACATCAATGCATTTTGTTGGCCTCCTAGTAGTTTTGTCTTGCATTTAGCTGCAGCCATCTTCACCTCAAATCTTTTCTTTCTAACTCTACTCAGCCTCTGTTCAACCAAACAGGGGAACAAACAGAGGAAATAAGCCTCGGCTGCGTTTACATTTGAGTTGTTCAAAATGTTCATAAATGTTCACAGTGTCAGTCTTCAGTAAATAAATGAATGAAATACTTCGATGCATAATTACTCGGTTTACCGTTCCAAATCCTGGTACTGTAAAAACTGTTGTCATCTTCCCTTTTCCTGCTGCTGAAATCGAACATGTTGACGGACACGGTGGACCGGATCTCCTGCTGGGCCATGCGCAGGCGGTCGTAGAAAACCTTGAAGAACTTCTCAGAGTTCTTCTGCTTAAACAACTGGTTGTAGAAGGAGTTCTGGGTGGGAGTCAGAGTGATAATAAAGACACAATCCAAATGCAGAGACGGAGAACAACGGGCAGGAATATCTGTGGAGTCCACCTGAATCTGAGTGTTTCCTCCCTTCAGAAGAGCGATGCCCAGCAAAATGCTCTGTTCGAACACTCGGTCGTTCTTGGTGCTGACTATGAGGTCGATCACCAGCTCTGTAGCCCCGACCTTATCCAGGAGACACTGAATTTCCACCATGCTGCTGCATGGCTTGTCTGAGTCCAGTGAGGCAGGACCTTCAATAGACAATAAATGAATTAAATATTTTCAGAGGTTATCCGTCTCATCTTATACAGTCGGGACACGGTGGCAATTTTAACAAGAGGGCTATTAAAAAATAATAATAAAAACAGTTACTAACTTCAGCTTTAAGGGACAAAAAGAAATATCCAAACCTACATAAGCCTGTATGAAAAAGTGATTTTCATACATAAAAGGGATGATACATACTTGCACAGTAGGTAAATTTACTGTATACAATACTTCAGAAATTACTTTAAATTGGTAAAAAAAAAAAAATCTGCCAACATTTCCTAAACTGCACATCTCTGCTGTCATGTTAGCTGCATTTGCTCCCCATGCAGAGAGCAGTTATTTCAGTGTCTGCCGAGTTTATTTGGGGTTTTTCAGTACCTCCCGATGACTGCTTGACAAAGCCTCCTGAAGAACTGTTTCCACTCCCACCCTCCGACTTGGAGTACAGCTTTTGAGTTCCAAAGTAGCGAGTGAGGAGAATCTTTCTCAGCTCATTTCCCTGTGGAGACAGAAACCGTCAGATTAACATATATTCAAACTAGAATCGGACCATTTTCACATATTAGTAACAGTGATGCCATTTGAGTTGCTGAACAAAAAACATAAAAAATAATACAAGGTAACAAATCCTAATGTAAGAAGCAAGAACAACGGGGGAAATCTGATCAATTATCTCTGAGATTGCCGAGCACATTTTATCCCAATCCACCTACTGGGAACCATCGCAATTATTCCACGATACATTTCTCTTGTAATGGGAATGCTGTCACGCTGCATGGCAATGCTGTTCTCAACAAAATAAATCAAAGATTGAGAGAGCACAGCGGTAACTGTATGTTTCAATAATGGGACATTTATAAAACAGTCTGCAACGTCTGAGAAGAAATAAGAAGGATGTTTGCCCACATATAAATTTCTTCTGTTGCAGCCTTTACGCTGAAATATTTCTCACCCCGAAACATTTTTGGTTTTAGAGATGGACTTCCTCCGTCTGCATAAATCCAAGCGTGCAACTCGTGCCTTTACATTCTCCTTCTGAATTTTCTGGCATATGGCAGGTCATCCGGATCCTGAATCAGCAAACCAGGCCCAGATAATCATACCACTACCACCATGCCCGACTGTTGGTAAGATTTTTCTTTTCTGTTGCCAGATATGATATAAGATGCACATCTTCCAAAAAATCCTTTTGTCAATGTCACTTCACAAAATATTTAATATAAAGACTAAAGTTGTGAAAAACCTAAAATGCAGGCCAACCACATCTACATACGGTCATATTCTGACTGCATCTGTACGAATAAAGGCTACTTGATGTATGTGTGGGAAACAATGCACTGCACATTGTTCATTTTCTTGCGTAGAAGCAGCAGGTTTGCTTCAAGAGGCCATTTTTTGTCCTACAATCTGCAGTCATCTTCTCTGTCTGTCTCATGTGACATTTATGGCTGATGAGCAGAAACAGGATGGAAACTGTGCATAGAGATAATCTCTCAGTGGTGGCTGAGTGATAAGAGGGAGGGTGACTGAAAGCTGGATGGACTACTATGGAAACAATTAGTAAACGTATATAATTATTGTGCAGGACAAACTATAGAGGTTGCAGGGGGGTTAATAACGGTTTCTGTGGCAACAGGTATCGACACAGGCATACCAACATAGAAGATAGACAGACAAAAGAAAACCAGAAGTGGAACAAGATGAAGCTTCCTAGTGTTTCTGTCGTAACATGTTAAAGAGAGATGGTAAGGAAAGGCTCTTGTAGACTGCAGTTTGTGATGTGTAACAGATTTTACACTTTGCAATAATTTTAATATAATACCAGGTATGACAGCCAGTCTATGGAAGAGACTTCCAGAAAGGTTGCAAGTAGCTCAACTACAACATTAAGTTTCTGCTAAAATAATTGAGTGCTATAGAGAAAAAAAAAAAAAAAAAAAAAAAACTTTCGTCATCAGTATTTTGTCAGTTTTAGGCACAAAGGAAGTTGAGCCAGAAAAGCAGATCAGCTAAACTTTCACAAACTGAGAGCGGGCATAAGGAAGAGCTTGTGTAGCTGATGCTCTCCGTGTCAGTAAACACTCAATCTCATCTGCAGTCAGCACAGACACTTGTCTGCCTGCACTGTCTGGCTGAGCGGCTTCACAAACGCACACAGCCGCAAGAATAGTTGAGGATGAGCCATTGAGCCAGTTTCTCATTTCTATACTGCACTACAAACACAATTTCAAGAATCACGATATAGCACATGATTGATTTCAAATTAAGGAATATTTGGACTTGATTTCTCCCCCTTTCTGACTGAGTCCATGCTGGCACTCGGCAGGGAAGCGAAGGTCCAACAGGATATAGTTGAAAGGAGAAAGGGGGAAGGGGGGGAGGGCGCGATTTCTCTCTCGCTCGCCTTCCCTCTGGGCGATGCAGTCTGCTGGCTACGACCGCAGGAAGAGAGGAGAGAAGAGAAAGGGGAAGACACGATAGAGACAACGGAGGAGAGTCAGTCCAGCCTGACTCATCTGCTTGCTGCTGCACTGACGAGAAAAACTCAAGTCAGATGATGTAAGAGCCATGAGAGCGAAAGACAGAGTTAGAGGTAAAAGTGCCAACAGAAGTCAGGCAGGCTGGAGGGAGGGCAAACACAACGGAGCAAGGAAGCAGACTGTCGTGATGTTTTAAAATGTGCACTGGCACGCCACACTGCGGTTCTGCTGTCCAGGCTGGGGATGAGCTGCCGATTCCTTTCTCAACAGTCTGTTTCCCCCTCCCTCCTTCCTCTTGCAGAGCTCTGAGAGTCTTCTCCACACAGGAGAGAAGACTGAATTAAATAAGTACTTCTTTGGGTGGTCTGGAAACTCATGCAGGTAGCAGAGGGCAGCACCAGTGGTACCAGAGTCGCTCAGTTCAAATGAGATTACATAGTTAAGCCGGAGGAAAAAAAAATCCTCCAAGCAGGTTAAGGAATTTAGAAAAAAGGCCAGGGGGAATGTGTTTTTTTTTTTTTTGTGATGGGTTCTGTCAGAAGCGATATCTCTGTGTTTGTCTTGGGATTAAGTGGACTTCAATACAGACGTTTTTTTTTAAACAAGCTATAGGAGTCCAACTATTTCAGCATCAGTAAACAGCATCCCACACTTTCTGCAAGATAAACTTTCCAACACTGAACCACCGATGGCTAATGCTATGGTCAATACTGCCGAGATACATAAAACTGGACTGAAAACTACCGGCGTTTATTTCCGTCTTGTTGCATTTTTGGTATGTGTATCAGGAGCAGGAAGGGAGGCGCTTGACGTTGTGGTACAATGACGCAATGTAGGACTGTGGAGTGTTTAAAGCAGAAAAACAACGTCAGTGATGTGGTTGTTTTGTTTTTTTTTCCCCACGGTGTCAAAAGGGCAGGGAAGTGCATCTGAAACCGGTAAATGTCAGTTATCAGCAGTAATAATATCGGATATCAACGAGGGCCCAAATTTATGTTTTGGTGCGTCCACTATGAGCAGATCAAGGTTAATAAAGGTCTCCTTAAGAATAGCACAGTATGAGACATGTAAGAAATATACTTACCAGTGACTAAGCTGTTTACAGATCAATGAAGCAACAGCATTGTTTTCTAACTGGTTGACCTATGACCTTCTTGCAGTGCTGTAATGACTCGGTGCATAAGAATAATTTAAACTCTGTCTAACGGATATGTTAATCCGTTAAAACACAGCACAACGTTAATTCTGTATCCAATATATTCGTTAAGATTTCTCTTTTTCTTTTAACTTTACAGACACCATCAATGAGCTCTGCTTGCATGTGCATATGGCCAAAAAGGACAAACTGAATGTGCATCTGATAAAGTCCTGCAAGAGAAACAAACATCACGAGCTGCAGTTTTACAACTTTTTAAAGCTGCCGTCCCTCGGCACATGAAATGATTTTACACAACAAGCAAGCACATCAGCAAAACAAATTAAGCCCACATGTGAAAGCAATTGGTGATTCAGGGAAATGCAGGACCAACAGCATAAACAAGTATTTAGCACAAGGTTAACCACTGAGCATCTGCTAAATTGTTATTCTCTAACAATGTTAGGTTCTGACTTTATCAGCGGAAAGAAAATTATGAAGATAGTTTGTTTGGCTGCTTGGTGCTTCGATTAAACGTTATAAGCATTCAGACAAAGTAAAGAAGTTTGTTTACCTCTGAAACCTGTATTGTTTTACCTCGGATGAATGTTTTTTTGTGGCTCAGTTGGTCAATGGCTGCATGACTTGACCTGATGGGTCAGTGAGCAGAGAAGTGGTGGATTGGGTTGGTGGGTCGATCAGAGCATGGGATGGAGATTAGCTGGGCTCAATAGGCAGAAGAATGGGTGGGCAGGGCTTTGGATGGGAAAAGCCCAGACTGGTGGATATATGGATAGGTTGGTTGAACTTTTAAGTGGCGGTTTGATAGTCAAATGAATGGATAAGTGAAGAGGACGACCTCTGAATGGTTGGGCAACAGGGGGAATGAGTTGGTGGGTGAATGACTGAGCAAACAGTTGAATGGGTTGGTTAATGGTTGGATGGACTAGTTAGACAACGGACGGGGGGGATTGGTGGGTAGATTTTTATTGGCAAAGACAAAACTTTTTCTTTTGTCCACCACTTGTCTGCTTCTTTCATTTTTTTTTAAGAGCACATGGAGCGATGTATTATCACGGTCGAGTACAACAACATGTCTGGGGGAAAAAAAAAAGCAGACAACGTCCAAAGCAAAAATATTCTGGCAGCTCTGAACTAAAAGATCTTGCTAAAAGCTAACTTGTGTTTTCTGGACTTCATTAAGTCTTGCACAATGTAGGTGTTGGTTTGAATTTTTTTATTTATTTTTTTTATTGAATAATTTCACAAGCATATCATCTTGTGATGTGACGTGACCTGCCGAGGATCTTCCAGATCAGCATCCACAGAGACCT
This sequence comes from Poecilia latipinna, assembly GCF_001443285.1. Taxonomy (NCBI): domain Eukaryota; kingdom Metazoa; phylum Chordata; class Actinopteri; order Cyprinodontiformes; family Poeciliidae; genus Poecilia; species Poecilia latipinna. Next base: position 69,551 of record NW_015113045.1, read on the forward strand.
GTTAGACTCAAAGGTGTTTGTGTTTTCATGTCTTCAAGCCGCATTAGCAAAATTGAAACAACCAACCAGTAAGAACATGACCTAAACCTGCATGTCATCCATCCTGTTGTCAGTCATGTGCCTCTTTGAGCACAACTGGCCTAACTCACATGTAATCAGATTCAAATAACAGACCATGAACTGAGTCCAAACATTGTTCACAGTCACAATTAATCTCATTCATAGAATCCCTAGGATGCATAATGTTTTCATCTGAAATACCAAGACTTTAACAGGCTAACAAAATGGAACAAACCATCTTTTTTTCCCCGGTGTTCAAAGATATTTAATAAAAAAACAATAATTAAACTGGCAGGCATGTGTCAAAACAGTTCTTGTAGTTTAGTTAATGAGAAGTACATTTTTTTTACCCGTTAAATAGAAAGAAGGTGGATTAAAAGGACAAGAGCAGATGTTGCAAGTTGTTTTTACATCTTATTACTAAGTTATTAATTCTTCATAGTGGGCAAACTTCACACTTATTTTTAGCTAATTTAAACAGTTAGACTGATTGTGAGGGAGTTTCAGGAGCTTAAGCAGACTCTGTGCTCTTTGAGCATTTCCACATTCAATATGTAGACTTCTTTTGCAAAGTCACGTCCAGGCCAGACAACCAACATGTGCTAATCCCTCATCACCATGGAGACCAATGTATAAACCTCGCGTAACAGACACCTGACTAATAGATTGAGGGAAATGAAGACAGAAAGGAGATCGCCTCTTCAGATCAAACGGAGGCAGTAAATCTTGCCATTAACAGCAAATAGATTTTTAAACAACTTTTGAGTACTTTCTGGTTCGTAGGCTTCAACAGCATAACGGCTCCATATTTAGCCCAGACGTGTCCCAGTTTAAACTTTTTCTGATTTTAACCCAGCACGCTGCGTCAGCCTAAATACATGTGAAGGTTGAACTGTATAGCAGTCAGATTTACTACAGCCGTCTGGAAAAACAAGCTACAGCGCACAGAGACTCCCATCCCGTCTCGTTACATGACAGCCAAAAGGGGGAAAACCCTGCAGGATGAGTTCACACCGAGACAGCCAGCATTGCAGGAATCGCATGTGCTTGAGCAAGGTTTTACCTCTACATGCATGCATGTAATGCACTTAGCATCAAGACAGTGGTAATCTGTAAATCTGCTTTGCCGTTGAGTGAGTTGGTGTGAAACCTGGCAAGCATAGAGGTGGGACAGATGCACACACAAAGAGACGGACAGCGTGTGAATGACAGGAGGGAGAGTATGAGATAGGCGGGACAAGAAATCCTGAGAGAGTGATTTATATTATATAAGCAGCTTTTTCGGTCTACTGTAAACAAGAAGATGTGTACTGTACACAAGACAACACGTGGCACAGCTGTATGTAAAGCTGGACACATAAAACACAATTAGTCAAATTAACTTGACTTACATTAATGTGTAAAAAAAACAAAAACAAATTGAAACAATAAAATGTCAAGGTTTATGACACTTTTTCAGATTAAGTCATTTTAGTCTATTGCCTGCTTCTGAAAGCTTGTGGCTAACTGCTAAGCTAATGCTTTGTAAAGCTTCCTGGATCTGGAATGAGCCAGTTTGGTACAACTGGTACCAAAGCATGAGGGTGGTGCCTGTATCAAGAAATTACAAAGTTTTAGGAAAAAACTGTTTCAAAATGGGTGGGGAAAATGGTCACATGTCATCCCAAAGGTTTAATACGGCCTTCCTCCTCCTGGTTTTGCATAAAACCAGTTTGTAAGGAAATATTTCTTATTAAGGTAAGGAGTTACAGGATTCATGTTAAGCTACTGGCTGCAGGCTAGCAACCAGAACAAACACATCAACGAAAAAGTGTCGCTCTTTTGAGAACAGAACAGTAAACCGGAATAATATGCTGCACAATGTGCTCTTCAAAGTCAACGCTAACTTTTTTGAGTATTGCTCAAAATATTATTGTTAGACCACTTCAGCAAGTGGTCATATGCAGAGTACATCCTTTGATGAATGTAGTAGTTCTGAATCTAACAAATATTGACGTAAATAAGGGATTTATGAAAAAAAAAATCTGATATAGTATTAATCTAAAAGAAGAATATTAATGTATTTATTCTACCTGCAACCGGTTAATGTGTTGATAGAGTGAAAATGTTAGAAGAGCCTAGATTTGGTGCATTTAATGAAAATTTAAAAAAACATTTTTTTTTTTAAATGTGCATTAACAATCACAGCCGATTAAGAAAAAAAAAAAAAAAAAACTTCCCAATTCACTAATCCGGCCAAATGACTGACGCAAATCTAAAGCATAGTGTAATCCTTTAAAGAAACCTGAATAAAGACTATTTTACTTAACCCAGTGCTGTGAAATTTCTCAGGTCCAGCATCAGCACACTTTATCAAACATTCTTTTAAACATTTTCTTCGAAATAAAATCTCCTGCACCCTGGATATCTTCAGGGCGAGTTGGAGCACAAACATTTACACAGCACCCCTTATCTGACGGCTCAAACAAGCACCGCGCCGGGCGACTGCCCGCGTTCCCCCTCATGTTGTCCACCCAGCCACGATCTGGGCAAACGCAGGTCAGGGTCTGGGTGGGACGACACGGCAGCCAGATAGAGAGAGTAAGCTGAACGCGAGGACAGAATGCGACTAACCGAGACTAAGCATCAAACGAGGAGGAGGGGGGAGAGAGAGAGCAAACAGAGGAGCGAGAGAGTGCGCAGAGAGGGAGAACGTGAGGCTCCACGTGATTCTGGCTCAGCCACTGCAGGCTGTTACGTAACCGCACCCCCTGCCCTGTCTCCTCATGGACTGAGCAGACTCTCTCCTATGCCTCACCCGGCAGACGCTGCCCGCTTTCCCCCCCCCTCCTCCCTCTCACATGGCTCCTCACATGGCTCCTCTCCTTTCTCTCTCTCACTCGCTTCTCCACCCACTCATTGTACCCCAGGGGAGCCACCAGCCTCAGCTGCCACTCTGTGTCTCTCCGCTTCTGTTTTTTTTTTTTTTTTTCTCGTCATCTGTCTGCCGCTCCCTCTCTCATTATTTCTATCAGCCGCCGTCCTCTCCCTCCTTCTCAGCCTCTCGTGCTGTGAAGCAGCAGCTCCACACTCAGGGCTGAAGGGAAACGACAAAGAGAGGCTACAAACGCACTCATGAACACCTACACAAAGTGACATTTCACAGATTGTTACTGCACCGTCTGGCGTCTAGGATGAGCCGCGCCGCTTTTAAAAAGCGACTCCCTTTTCCATCTTGAATCCTTCTGATCTTTTTTGTTTGTTTTTTACACAACTGCTAAGCCTGCTTTGGGGGGGAAAACTTCACTGAGAGCACAAACCGAGAAAGGAAAGTCAATACTGGCAGGAACGCATTCTTTTGTCATCTAATTCAATAATCCCAGTTTTTAAGACAATAATCTGACTTGCGAATTAAAAACTCCAGTGTCTCTCAGGGTTCTCATACAGTGTTAATGACCTCAGTTCATACTTTTCAAGCCTAGATGAGCAGCTTTCACTTCATATTTATTAAAGTTGATTAAAGTTTACTATTAATTTACTGCAGATATCCTTAAAGTCTTTAGTTTTAAGTACAAAACCTTCAAGTAAGGAGAGACAAATGCATGGATGGGCAGATAGATGGATAAAGGAATGGATGGATGTACAGACAGAATGAAAACCTAAGACCGATGGATGAATAAATAGACATTCATAGCTGCATTTTAATATATAAGCCAGATGAGAAAATTACTTGAATTCTACACTTTTCCAAAACGCAGAGTTATTACACAAGCCTTCAATAGTCACCAGAGTGCACAGAAGCATGCCCATGCACTTCTTTAAACCCTGTTTACCAACTCTCGCCGCTCACTCCTCAGGCCAACGGGAGGTTCAGCAGGACACGGGGTCCCGTCCTCCCTCCTCTCGCTGCAGTATTGATTTGTTTGTTCAGTGCTTGCCCCCCCACCTTGTCCTCCTCCCATCGCTTCCCCCTTTTCCTTCTTCTCCTTCTCAGTGTGAGCGTGTCCTCAAGTGCCTCCCTGGCTTATGTAACGCGGGTAAACCCGCAGCATACTGATGAGGAGAATCGAGGCTCCGGGCCGAAACAACCGGGGGAGAAAACAAGGACTCCGTTGCACTACCGACTGCGTTATTGGCACATAAAGACACGCCTATGGCTAAATTTTAAGAACTTAACGTAATTAATGCATTTTGAAAGGATGGAAGAACAAACTGCAAAAAAAAAAGACCAAGACCAAGCAAGTGAAGCACTTACAGATTCCTGAAAACTTTCCTTCTTCTCCATCATCTCTCTGATGGTCTCCAGGATCTTTATGCACAGCTTTTCCTCTTGTTCCATAAGCTGCTTGGTGTGTTTGATTAGTCTGGCAAAGAGAGATCAGGGAAATGTTTTGTTTAGAATTGATTCCTACAAGTGCAGCAGAAATCCCGTAAGACAAACCAATTCCTGATCACCACAGATGGCATGTTTTAAAGAGCAGCAGAAGAAAAGTGGCATTTGTGATCGTTTTATAGCATGTTAAGAGAATCCTCATGTAATAATGCAAAAACAGTTTGTGCATTTACATTTTCACTTAAAAAAAACAATTGAAATTCAGCACAAAGTAGGGTTTAATAGTGGAGCAGTAGGGAAAGATACAAGGTTTTTAATATTTCTTACACATAAATATTGAAAGGTGACACTTCCAACAACATTACATCATCAACAAGCATTACTGCGGTTAGATCTCCATCACAGGCCAAATGTCTATCGTTTCTACCGTGTACTGTGCATATCACACATTACCATTGGGTATCAGAGTAAAAGGGGATCAATACAAATCCAGGTCAGACTTTTCAGGCTTTCATTTAGATTTTCACAGTTATACACCCCATTATGTGAAATCTCACCTCTGCAAGCAACTGAACCAGTCTTTCAAAAAAGTTTGTGTATTTTTTTTATTTATTTTTTTTTTCAGCAAGGTGAGGTGTATTATTTTTGGACAGTTTTATTTATTATTTTGGACAGCTACTTACTTAGACATAAAGGCTCCGCTCTCGCAGCGTGACCGAGCAGCCTCTGGAAACAGCAGCTCAGGACTTTGCAGAACATCCACCAGAACAGAAAATTCAGCTTGAACCCTCGGACAGAACTGATCCTCCAAGTACGACACAACCCCCTTAAAAAAAAAAAGAGGCAGAGACATAGAAAGATGCAGCTGGACTGAGCCGGCGAACATGTCCAAAGTCTTTATACGAGTCAAACATCTAATCAACTCTCAAAACTTGATGAACATGTTAGAAAATTGAAAACTGAGGGCTAAAGCTTAGCAACCTCAATAGATGATCTCATACTCCAATGTGTTAAGACTTCTAGTCCAAATAAGCCACCACACCTGTAGTTTCTCAATGATGTTCTTGTAGTCGGGGCTACCCAGAGGCTCTTTGCGAGGTCGTGAACGGGCAGAGGTCCTCCAGTCTTTTGCTGCTCGCTGCACCGCATTGGTGTGGACATTAAGGGACAGAGCGTTGACCTGACTGTCCAGATCGACCGGGATGGGTATGGAGCGGGCCTTAGCTGAGGACAGAGCAAAACGGAGATAAACGAGATAAAGATAAAGAGACACACATGGTCATTTTTCACCTGAAGTTTACTCACAGACCGTGGGCAAGAAGGTGACGTTAATTTGGGGCCATTTTATGATACGTATGAGTTTTTTTTGTTTGTTTGTTTTCAGAGCTGAATGATAGCGCAACAAATGATAAAAACTGGGTTCTCAGGTTTAAATTCACTGTGAATTTTCTCAATCCGCACAGAGTCGACAAGTGAACCATGTAGACTGCCCATCAGCTCATGAGACACCTGGTGTTTCCAGAACCAGAACTAAACGAAGTGATGCAGCACTTGGCGTCTATGCTTCTCGGTGGTGGAACGAACTCACTGAAAACGTAAGATGTGCAAAAACCACTGGTTCCTATAAATTATGCCTTTTGTTTACACCACTTCATCGATGACACTGAAAATTGGATTTAAATTGAAAATTAAGCTTTAAATGTAAATTTGAATTTGCATTTTAACATTAGTCTATGCTTTTCCAATGGCTCCATTGGACATACTGAGGTCTCTTTTTAAGCAAAACTTAACTCCTAATGTGGTCATCAATATCATCAGGATCACTTAATTGCTTGAAGTCTGACCCCTCCCCCAAACCACCAATTGAGGAGGCTCAGACATCTGATCAAGATGCCCAAAGTCCGGCTCCCTTTGGACGTTTTCCAGGCGTTTCCAGACCCCAGGGAAGACCCAGAACTTGCTGGAGGAGCAAGTTCTGGAAAGGCCAGGAGGCGGACAGATGCTGATGGACACTTAAGTGTATTTGTCAACTTTTTCTCCATCAAGACTCACCGACATCAGCCAGTGCCTTGATACAGGTCTCAATGCTGCTCTTCTGAGCTGAATTAATCCCCTTAAGGTTGTAGATTCTGAAAGCTGACTGGAGCAGCTTGATGAAAGTAGACTGGTTATTCTGCAAAAAACAAAAGAACACAAGATGCTATTCATTTACAAAGTGCAGACAAATCTGTATAAAAGAATATCAGGAACACACCAACATTGGCATTGACAGGACTAATCTGTACAGACTGTATGAAACAACTGCAGTAAGTGCTCCAAATTCAAAATCTCTGCTAGGAATATCCCAGGTGAACGTGCAGGGACAAAAGAAGCCTGTGGCTGAAATACTGCTACCATGGAGGAGCAAAAAGCTGCGGCATGTTTGACATGAACAGAGTACCTGCAGCATGGAGTAGTTCACAGAGAACGGCGACTCAAAGAAACTCCTGATGATGGCCATCACCGTCTCCGTCACGTACTTGTCCAGAGGATCTGGGCGGTTACGTTCCGTAGTGTTGCACATCTTTAACACAAAAGCAAAAAGATATGAACCAGTCTGATCTTCACCTTCCAGACATGTTTCACTTCTCGGAAAGTCCTGTGCAGAAGCATTCTCATCATTTGATCTTGCACATAATTTTGCAATGGAAGAAAAAGAATTGTGGTAAACTGCAAGCAGGACATTTAATGACTTTCTTTCGTCTATGGTTTCCATCTTGCCACTGTGCAATAATGGCCAGGGTTTGGGGTACAACTAATAGTTGTCCTGTCAACAAATTCCTCATCATGAGCTATGGATCTTTGCAATTTCTCCACAGTTACTCTGGGTTTTTTGGCTGCTTCTCTGATTAATGCCATTTACATTTTATGATGGAAATTAAGAGAGCTCTGCAAGATGTTCAGAACTTAGGAGACTGGTTTTAGAAACTAATCCTAGTTTAAACTTTATTCAACTTTATTCTATTATGGATTTGCATAATTAGATGATTACACAATATGTTACTAATGGATCATTAGTGCACTGTTACTGTAAACAATATGGATATTGCAAGACAACTGTCCCATGCTAGCCACTTCTTGAAGCACCAGGCATTCAGATGTTAAACAGACGCAACATTTTCAATAAAACTTTTGCTACTGAGATGGAAATATAGAGTCGTTGCTTTTTCTCAAGCCAGAAAGACGTTATTGCTGTGTATGTATCTTTAAGTCATATTGTTATCTCAAAATTTGGAAATATTATTGTATAGCACATGTTTTCTTAATAATTGTTTAGGCCTACTTAAAGGCTAAACTTTTAAATTTTCATGTGCAAAAACAAAAAACATCTATTATTTTCCCTTCTGCTTCAATAATAAGCATAGCATTACAACGCTTGTGGTTGTAATGCTAAAAAAACAAGTTTATAGAACAGGCACTGTACGTCAGCAGAAGAAACATTGACAAATGTAGAAATGTTTACTGCCTCATTAGGAAAAAATAAATAGCGTGACCTTTCTGTGTGAGTTTTCTTACAGTGGCCATGTCGACCAGGAAGTTTTCAAATAGCCTCCAGATGTGAGAAGACGTGTAGATTTCCTTCATTTCCACTTCAGTGTCCACATAGCAGTGATTCACAAAATTCACATATGAAGTTTTAACCTTTGGAGAACACAGAATTAAGACGTTTCCAGATAAAAAAATAAAAAAATAAAAAAATAAAGAGACCAAAATGTTTCAAAGCTTAATCTACAAAGAAAAGAAAATCACAATAATGAACCTTTACCTCTGGCACACAGTTCACATCAGTGACCACTTTAACAATGTCATCCAGCGGCAACAGCGAGTTGCACTTCAGCTCAGTGTAGACGTTCTTCCCCTCGGTGCAGGCGGCCAGCAGGTCCACGAGCGTGTTGTGGTACGCAAGGGACCCGTTCTCGTCTGCACGCTCCTGCTCAGAGGCCATCATCTGCAGCAGCACCGAGAACGACGAGCGGTCGTTGTAGAAGACCAGCACGTCCTCACCTGCAGTCACCAACTGGTTGAACAAACAGAAAAAGAGCAAGAAGCAAGACGCAGAGCTTTACATTTCATATTTACAAACTTTCCAACTATAGGTCCACCTATATCAATTCAAAACAGTTTGAAAAGCTTGAAGTTTACAATGAATTATGTAGTGGTGCAGCTGTCAATATCTGGTCTGGGTGAAATATTGGATGGACAAACTGGTGCTACAACTAGGACAGCATCTCACTGGCTGAAGAGCTCAACAACTTTTTTTAAGAAAAACTGGTGTTAATACACATCAGCCTAAGCCTTCCTTCCTCCTTTGACCTGCACTAACATGCATGCAGGTCCAACAGATATAAGGAAGATTGCATTTTCGTCACTTTTCAAACATCTGCAAGCCATCTGGAATCAGAAACGGTTATTTCAGGATGTTGTTTGTGGATTTCAGCTCTGATTTCAATACTATCCTCCCTGAAAACCAAATAAAAAAAAAAATAAAATAAACAATGCTGGCCCTGGGGTTACCCTCACCCACCTCCAGATGGCAGACAGGTCAACCACAATCTGCCAGGATCCATTCCCATTTCTCCTCCACATCTTTATTAGTGTCTCACAGGGCTGAGTGCTGAGCCCCCTCCACTGCTCATACGCAACTGTATTCCAGCATTTTCAGAAAATTATATTATAAAGTTTGCTATGGCTGTGGTGGGACTGATTTGGTAAGAAGATGAGACTGCCTACAGAAACAAAGTGCACAGTCTGACTGAGTGGCGTTCGCTAAACAATCTCTTACTAACCGCCACAAAAATGAAAGTTACAAAGTTATACATAAATTCAGGACACAGTACGAACCTGTAACCTCTCTTATCTCAATCTCTACAGTGAAGAGAGTAGAGTAATTCCTGGGAATTTGCAATAAAACCTACAGAGACTTCAACAGCACCTGCACTTCCTGAGAATCCTCAAAAAAAAAAAAAAACAACCCAGTGATGATCTGCTGCTGGTGTCTTTTTCAGAGCTACCATGGAGAACATTTTATCAAACTGAATCACTATTTAGTAAGCCAACACTGCTGCGGGGGTGGGGGACCACAAAAAAACACTGGATGTTCTCTCCCCTCCATTAAAGACATCGCTAGCAGACATTCTCTCTCTAGAGCCAACAACATCTTAAAGGACTATTCCCACCTGTCTTACCGTCTGTTTGAACTGTTACCCTCTGGCAGATATTGCAGATCTATAACTTCACAGTTCAATAACAGTTTCTAACTCACTGCAGTGAGACTCCATATGCGACAGCGGCATTATATAGTTATGATGTAATATGACTGTAAACGTTTGCTGCCTCATTCATGTCAAAATAATTTGAATTTTCTGTCTGATTTCTTCTTGTTTTTGTTGTTGCGGCTCATCTTACTTGGTTCCTGATCAATTGGTGTATGCCTGGTACATAGTAGTGTGTGTGTGTGTGTGCGTGTGATGTAGCTTTTACTGATAGATTCTCATAGGAGAAGTACTCTTAATTCTATTGCATTATTTCCATGTCCATATTTGCATCTCCACAGATTTCTCATGGAGACAACAAGGACATTGTCATGGTTTGTATTTCCAGACTTCACTCCCTGTTGCACGCTTATTCTGAAAATATCTTGATCAAATTTAACACCTTTTAAAAAAGCGTGGGAGCCTCGCAACATTCTGCATGCATAAATACTGGCTCCAAATCACCTTGCGAGCATGCGACATGCCGCATTTAAATTCCTACCTCAGTCATGACTTTGTCCTGACATTTCTTCATGTACTTCCCGTCACACTTCACGATCGTCTGCAAAAACTTGAGGTACTGAACGTGACGTCCGTGGGTCTCGATGCAGTGGACGAAATGGTGGACGACGCGGTCGCTGATCTCATTGCACAGCTGATTGTTGTTCATGAAGATGTGACGCATCGTCTCGGCTTCCAGTAGCTAGCAAAAAGCAGACTTATTGCAGACGGCTTTAAGAAGAAGTGATTTCAAACTGTTTATACTTAGTGCAGCAAAAAGTGAAGTGAACAAACCCCAGGAGTGAGGAAGAGATTCAGGTGTTTGTGCAGCAGAACTTGATTTTCCGGATTTCCCTTGCAAAAGTTTTGCAAAAAGCTGTGAGCCAGCTTCATGATCTCATTCATCTTCTCGTCATTCTGAAAGAAGCCAAACAAATAAAGTTAAAGACATTTGGAGGGTCAAACAGAAACACCGAGAATAACTGCGCGTTGACGGAGACGCTGATGTCGGTCCTCGCCTTTTCGTAGGGGATCTGCAGCAGCTCCAGCACCACAGTGTGGGCTCCCATGTTCTTCAGCAGCCTCTGCAGCTGCAAACGGTTCTTTTTGCTCACGCAACACAGCCGACTGAAGCGCTCCAGGATCTAATGACGGGAGACGGAAATCTTTTCCAGAAAAATACCGAAAACTGGGCAGTCAGGATGGCAAAACGAAGACACGAAACTCACACATTTCAGTACTTCGTAGTTGTTTTCTTGGTTACTGTCCATCTGAGGTTTGTTTTCCCCATCTTGCACCGGACTCAGAACAGCATCCTGGAGGAGGAAGGCGGACACTGTGAGCTTGATCATTTTCCAACTAAGCCAAAATGAATAAGACAATATAGTCGCATACTGTCTGTAGCCAACTGTTAGAAAATAGTATGGAAAAATAACAAAAACTAGACTGTAAAAAAAATACTTAAAAACTTAGCATAGTGTGAATGCTTTCTAAATATTTGTAATTAATCATAATTATGATATTATGATTAAATAATTGAGACGGTAACTATGTTTCTGTCTCAATCTTTGAATTATTTGATAATTCATTTTATTCATAATTGTAAAGGACATAACAGCTTTTATTTCCTGCTAAATTAAATCAGAATTTGAAAACTGTCGTTTGCATTTGACGTGGTGATTTTTGGACAGCAGGTAAGCATCTATCCGGTGGGGCTCTTCACTCTGCCTCACCCCCAACTCGTCATTGACGTAGATTCCACTTTTCTCCACCCACAGCTCCGACTTCTCTACAGTGAGACGCAGCCTGTCCAGGTCTTCCTTGATCTGTGTGTAGTTTAGTACGTCCTGCTCTGAAACGAGGAGCTGAACCTGAAATTACAGGAGAAAAAAAAAAAAAGGAAAATCAGAGACAAAATGTTTATATGCATCCCTATTGAAGTACCATCATGGTTGAAACAAAACCAGTTTTCATTCGAGATGAGAAGAAGTCCCTTCACAAATCCAACAATTAAACGTATACGGGTCGGCATAGAAACCATGATTGGACTGAACAATGAAAAAAGGCAGACGGAAACAGGTGGGGGATTATAAGGATCAGGTGCAGCTTGCAAAAGCTATGCAGGTGTTTTATCTGCGTTTCATTGATGAGTGGAATTTTATAAACATGCATAATTATATTTTTAGAGCATGGAGCAATTGCTTCATCTGCTCTGGTCTTGGCATCATCGTTCAGTCGGGTCTGTATTCCACCAATGTCGCATCAGGAAAAGTCCAGGGCCCGACAGGATCACAGCAGAATCCTTAAAGCCTGTGCCGAACAACTGTGATATTTTACAGAACCGATTAACCCGTCTTTTATTCAGCAGAAGGTTCCCAAGCTCTGTAGAGAATCTATAATTGTACCCATGGCAAAAAAAAAAAAAAAACGCTTAATCTCCAAAAGGGCCCAATTATCTTGAACTGATGGTTTTGCCTTCTATTGCTATGAAAAGCTTTGAGTACATGGCCAGCTTGACCTATTGCAGTTTTCTTACCAGGCTCACAGAGGAGCAGGGGGCACAACCGTCACTGTTTAATTGTCTGCTCAAACATCTTGAGGGCCCAGTATTTACATCAGTTTTTACTATAATTCAATCCCACAGTTTGGTGACGGACACCTGAGGCGTGCGTCTTCTCCTCTTTTTGTGTATTTTAAACACAAATGCGTCTGAAAACAACCTCATCCTCAAGTACGTAAATGTTGATTAATGTTGTTGATTACTTGATGAAGCTGTGTGATAAACATTACCTGAAGTTAAACATCAGCAAAACCAAAGACTTGGTCACAGAAGACGGGAAAACTCACCAACTTGCTGTAATCAATGGATCTCTAGAGCTGACTGTGTACAGCTACAAGTACCTGGGAACTAATGCAGGCACTTCTCTCTAGTTTAACCAATAAACTGCAGCAGTTTACAAGAAAAAAAAAAATTTAAAATTGTTTGTTGAGTCTGTTTTAACCTTTGGTTTTACAGCTTTCTTTGACAACTTGCTCTTGAAAAATAAGAACCGTCTGTTCAATCTAGTTAAAAAGGTCAAGAAAAATAACTGGCATTCAACGGCACACCCTGTTTGACACATTTTGCCAATTGTTGCAACAGTTTTATTCCCTGTCGATTATTATTAAGTGAAGTAATTGTGCTGACATGTGTGGATTATGCCTCGACTGTTTTTGACTGATGCTGTGCACCAAATTCAGTATCAAACTGAAGAATAATCACTCTGTAAACAGCATAATAGTACAAGTTGGGAATGTCACACGCTGAGAAGTTGTACCTGTTTAAAGGCCTGCAGCATCTCAGCTCTCTGACTGAAGTGTTTGAAGATGAGCTGCAGCGATCCGGAGACCAGAGGCGGATAATCTTGCATGATGAGATGAATGAGGACCCTCAAAAATGTGCGGCCACCTTCATCATCAAGCTCCAACACACTTAATGCAGAGCTACAGAACACAAAAGTAGACTTGCATGACTGTTTGACAGCGTATGGGGAAAAAAAGATTTTAGAAAATAACATCAGAATGTAGCTTTGCCAACCTTCCTACAAACATGCTCTCTGCTTTCGCTGCAATCTCATCCATGTTGGGCTCAGAAGCTAACAGATGGTTAAAATATGGCAAGCGTTAACATCCAATATTATAAACCTTTGGGGATGTGAACAATAAGAGACAAATCTCACATGTAATCGGAGGGTAGTCAGCCATTGAGGAACAGCTCTCAGGCATTGTACTTTCTCCAAACTCCTTCTTGTAAATGGACAGTAGGTAGGTGATCCTGTAGTCCAACCTCACACTTAGGATGAACTTAAATGAGCACAAAATGTAAATAAGGATTAATAAAGCATGCAAATTGAAATGGGCAAAAGAAAAAAAAAAACTGAGATGGATAATAAAATAATCAGCAGAAGTTCATACTTGCAAGATCTCAATGATCTTCAGCTTGGTGTCCATCACCACGACGTCCTCGTTGTCCGGGAGGAACTGTCCTATAGTGTAGCGCAGGGAAGGTGGCATGTCGGGCAAACTGTGCGGCACGCCTCGACTCATTACCATCTGAGTCATCAATTCTCCAACGCCGTGGATTGTGCGCAGAACATTGTTTCCTAAAAGGGAGAGATGTTTTTTTTGTTGTTTTCTTTTTGTTTAGTCCGTTTGTGTGAGGAACATCAACATTTAATTGATTACAGTTGGTGAAACAATACAAAAAAAAAAGTTTGTGACATACAAAGTAAAACAGAAAACGTCTAATTCTTGACACCTTATACAGATAAACAAAAACAACTCGGCAACATTATCTCAGCCTTTCAAATTTGTTGTACTATATTCTTTGGTCTCAATTCATAACTGTTATTACAAAAGTCACAATAAAACATTTAAGCGATGATTTCAATCTTAATTCGTTTATAAACTGCTCTGGTTTTGCATACACTGATCTGTTATATCTAAATTTATCAAATAAAACCAGACAATAAGCTTTTACCTATACCTATATTTAGGCACAAAAATGATCCTAACAGTTGAGGTTTCAGTCCACTGACCAGCCTCTGGAGTCTTCCCAAGCTTGCTGAGCAAGCTGAAAGGTTGCTGAACAATGTCCAGGATGGCCAGCAGGATGCGTGTGAGGCGCAGCAGCTCACTGAAGTTGTAGAAACCAAAGTACACCAAGTGTCGAGCCAGATTGACCACCTAACAGAGGGGACACAATCATAATCAGGATGGTGAAAGAAAGCCATAGCAATGTTCGCACTTCATGTATTCAAGAACTACACTGACTTTTTCACAAAAATAGCTGAAACAATAACATACATTTGAGGAATTTAATACAATCCAACAAAAATGCAAATAATTAGTTTATTATTGCAGCTAACTATGAGTTAAACGTACAGCTGTCATTTTGGATTTGGGGCTTGAGGAAAAACTACGTCCTCATCACTCAAACAGGTTGGATGTGTGTGAAAGATTTCATAAATTGCAACCAATGAGAAAATAAATTGTAACTGCAGGCTTCTCAAGGTGCAAAACATGTGGCACCCCTGTTGGATTTTGAGAATAAGATTGTTGAAAAAGCTTTCCTTCTCGTTTGAGTTTTGGGAATCTTTGCTTATTTTGTCAAACTGAACCAAATTAACGAGCATGCCAGGAAATAAAAATACCGTTAATCTTTTCCTGTCTTTATAGGAAAAGTTGAAATCCTTTTGGGTACAATTTTTAATTCTACCTGCTATGATGGAGCAAGAAAATACCTGCATTTACTTAAACTGTACTTGCTGAATAAAATGCAGGGTTGAATTTTAAAGTGAGTCATTTGTAGTTGTTCTTTCAAGACAACTCAGAGAAAAGCAAGAAGGATTAAAACGAGCAATTTTTGTTAGTTTCACTGAGCCGTATTTTGACAGGATTGATAGATTAAAACATATTTAGCTTCAGTACAAATCTTAATGATCAGCTGAATGTTACATGTAGATCAGTGGTTCCCAAACTTTTTCTTCTGCGCCCCCCCAGTGGTTTCCAAACATTTTCTGCGCCCCCCCCCTATGGATTACAAATGGCTGTCTGGTTGAAACGACGTGTGTGATGGGGGGGGGGAGGCATTGACTTTTTGGGGGGCAAAATGAATGTACGTAGCTGAAAATAGACACCAACATTGGTAGCCTACAAGGTACTTGTTAAGCTAAAGGTTCTGTATTGATATTAGCTAGTCATCTTTTAGCTAACATTACCTGCATCCAACAGCTTTACTCAACTCAGTCGGTTAGTTTGGGAGAAAAACTGTGAAAAGTTCTTTGCGTTTTGCTGGTTTGCTGCCGTGATTCTAACACAAACCTACGTAGCTCCGCACAGTAGCAGGAGGTCTCCTTCACAGGTGTAAACCCAGCGCGAGCGTCGTAGCGCTCATGTTGCGTTTAAAGGCGGCTCGGAAAAACAGGTTACAACATGTTAACGGATTAAACAGTTTTAACTGCTGATAAAAGTGACAGAGGACACAAATATGGGAAGTGTGGAAGCCTCTACTGTATCAAATCGACATAGGAATAACAGAGAGTTGGCCATTCTAAGGTAAAAACCCAGCGCATAGTGTTCATGTTTTGTTTTTGTTTTTTTCATCCAGACGGCTTCCCGCGCCCCCCCTGCAATGACACAGCGCCCCCCCTAGGGGGGCGCGCCTCACAGTTTGGGAACCTCTGACGTAGACTAACAGGTCTAGAAAGTACATTTACCTCTAGTGTGAGTTCATTCTTTTCTTTGTCCCCAAACGGGTAACGCTGGTTGAACACATCTTTAAGATAATCATCAACAAATTCCATGGTGCTTTTAAATTTCTTCTTCATCTCCTCCCTCGAGTCGACTGTTGACTCATACTTGAACCTGTGCAACAAATAAATCAAACAGGTGAGAATTCGCCTAAAAAAAAATAAGACGAGTCGGCCAAAGTGCAGATGCTCACTCTTTGATGGAGATCTTGGAAGGGATTTCCGTCCAGAGACGGGCGTAGCGCACCGGAACCACAGCCTCCTGTGGTTCGCAGTCCACATGCATGTGCAGCATCAGGCGACAGAAGGACGCTCTGAGGTTGTAGGGCAGGCAGTCGTCAAACATGCAGCGCAGGATCAGATCCACAGGTAGTTTGTCGTTGATCTGGTTGATGGCCAAATACTGGCGATCCAGGCACATTTTGGCAAACAAGTTCAGCTGACACCTGCAGAGGACGAGAGGAGAGACGGGGGAAACATTTTAACGTTCAAGTGTTGATTTCAGTGTCAGTGCAGGATTTAGTCGGTGGCTGCTCTTACACTCTTTTGGGATCAAATTTAAATACATCTATATTTATTAAAGTTGATATGTTTAAACTTTTGTGCCCTGTTGCACCTTGTGCTGCTGTTGTGGAAGCGCCAACACGCTAAGTGTTTAGCGTGGAAGCAAATCAAATCTTGCTAATATTGTGATGAACCCCTTTTGAACTCTGCATGACTCAAAGTGTGGGCTTTGCGTCTTACACTGCAGTGACACAAACATGATCAGAAACGTTACTCAGGTAGCCTGTGGGGTTCAATCAATGCTCAGTTGTTTCCAAAGGACCGCTGGTTCAATTCCCAGTGCGCTATCCCTGTCGTTTTTGTCCCTGGGTAAGAGACTTCCCTTGTATTGCCTGCTGGCGTTGGTCAGAGGAACCTGCAGCCTCGCTTCTGTCAGCCTGACCCAGGTCAGCTGCTGCTACAATCCAGTAGCGTGTGAATGTACGCGTTTGGTTTCAATTGGTCATGTAGGGCATTAAACGTTTAAATTGATTAATTTAAAGCTTCCATGGCGTTTAGGAAAAAAAGTCTGACCCTCTGCAGCAGCTGAAAATTTAGACTAATCAAAACAGGTAAAGTATTTCCAATCTGTTATAATCCAACTTTGGCGATACCTGTCCACACAACTGTTAGCACCCTCTGTAAACCTTTAAGATGATTATGAGAGAAAATCCCAGGAGTGCAGGAGTTTCTGGAATATTCAGACCAACCATTCTGACACAGACAACCTTTACAATCTCAACGTCACTTGCACCTCTTTTCTTCCCCATTCTGGGGCTCAATTTGAACGTCGGAAAGTTTACATCACATTCTCTAAGATGCTTAAATGGATTTAGCTGTCACCATGTGACCGGCTTATTTAATATTCGGTTTAACAACCAACTGATCGGCTGGAAATGTGAATGTGCCCCCTCAGGATATGCCTCACTTTTTTTTGAGAGTCACTGAATTACACCCATTACCTGTAGTAGGTAAGGAGGTCTGCATCGATTTTATGGTTGTTCTTAGCATCCTGGGCCAGGTGGCGGATGGATTTGCCATGAGGCTCTTTGTGGATGTCGATCCAGTAGAGCCAAACCTCCTCTTCGTCCCCATCATCTGGGGACAAGGAGGAGTCCATGGAGTTTTCTGAGTTTGAGATTAGCCTAGTGGAGAGTGGGAGTAGAAGGAAAGCACATGTAAAATGAAGCACTGGACAAACGTAGCAGTACTTATATAGGACTGCTGCAGGAGAAAATCTTCATTTCAAAGCAGACGTAGCACTGCAAGAAAGTTCACACAGACTGAGGAGACTGTGCGCATGTTTAAATATGTTCAAAAATGTAATATGTGAAATAAGGCAAGATAGTTAAAACAGGCATCTGAGGGTTCGACTCACTTGGTCTGAATAAGGATGTCTGCGTTGGCGGGATTTATCATAAATTTTATGATAAGTTCCTGCGTGACGGGGATGGCCGTCTTGTTGGACGCACAGAGATCAGACAGATAATCCAGGAACCTGACGGAGTAGATCAAAGAATGGATAATATTAACCAGAATAACAGATACGGACCAACTAGATGACAGGAAGTTAACCAAGACACAATATGCATCGTCTAGGCGCTACTAAACCAAATTTCTGAATCTTGTTGAAACTGGACCACTTGCTTTGTGAGAGGTGTCCGTGTCTCACCTCGGCTCTCGATTTCGCCGTAGCAGGCTGACAAAGGTCTCGATCTCTCTGGCTGTGATGTGTTTTTCCAACAACTTGCGGTTGTTGTGCAGCAGCGCAGTGATTGTGTCCTCAGCCAGGATCTCATACCCCATCTGAGACTGCATGATGGGAAACTTTGTGGCTATATATTCCTGCGAGGTAGAAGAAATTACACATTAAGAATCAATTCTTATGTATGGTACATCATTTTATAGGTGCAAAAAAGCAATGCAGCTCGACTAAAAACCACTTCAGCCACCTTAATTTATAAAAGAGTTTGAGAAATGTGAAGGTAACAGTGGGAGGTTGTTCTCATCATGATGAAAAGTTCATTAAATGGCTACTTCTGCAAATAACTGATTAATAATGCACCTTGTAAAATGTCAGGAATGACGCCAAGAACGACTGAAAAAATTTATAGGCCACGTGGATTTGAACATTTATCACATTGCAATGCATTTCTCTGGGATTTGACATGATAAACCAAAACAAATTAGTAAATACAGCATTTATGCTTTTCCATGTTGCATAGCAAACAAATAAAATCAGAAAAATGTGGCAAAGATATGTATTCTGCCCCATGATCTCTATCCAATCTGACTAAGCAAAAAGTAACATTTTGCTGCTTAAAATTTCAGTTTAAGCAGGAAAGCTGATAGAGTTACATGCTAAAAGGCCACCTCACAACAGAGCATAATGTTGCAATGTGACACACAGGAGAGAAGTTAAATATGTATGTAAATACATGCACCGTTTTGGCACTATTTTAACAGTTTAAAGAGAGAAAGATGAAGATTTTGAACAATGATGAGCAAAGGTTGTAGCATTTAAAATGTAAATGCAAAAATGAGAAGAATAATGAATATTACAATTTTCAATAGCGGCATTAAAGTCAAATGTACTCCTGCCTTACTGCTCAGTACATATTGAATGTTATGCGACTGAAAATTTAAAGGACAAACAGAAAGGGGGGGGGAGGTAAATTTCTTTTACCCGTCCAGTGATAAAGCGGCTCTAAATGCCATGAGGAACACACTCCTCTACAGCTAGGTATATAATTTCACAACAAAAACACAAACAAACTAAATACAGATTTAAACTAAACTAAAACAACTTAAAAAAAAAAAAAAAACCTACTGCTGCATAGTGTATGTTGGGTAGTAAAAAGCTTGCTTTCTGCATACTTATTTTCTACAGTAACACACTTCATTTTTC
Source organism: Poecilia latipinna (assembly GCF_001443285.1). Taxonomy (NCBI): domain Eukaryota; kingdom Metazoa; phylum Chordata; class Actinopteri; order Cyprinodontiformes; family Poeciliidae; genus Poecilia; species Poecilia latipinna. The sequence goes on from NW_015113045.1 coordinate 88,955, forward strand.
AACCATCTCATATAATTACACGAGTTCGTACTACAACCATATACCAAGGCTCATTTTATACCTGATTCTTACGATAGTCCTGCTGCGAGTGTCGCAGCACTCTGTAGCAGAGTCTAAACATGTATTTGAAGGGAGAGTAGCGCTGATCTCCCAGTTCCTCCAACCTCAACATTGGACCGTCGCCATTGTCTTTGAACGGAGCCGTCAGAATGCCAAAAATCTGCCGGAAAAAAACATCAAGGACAAAATTTATTCTCATTTTAACATCTTGAGGCCCAAATGTAATAATTTACTAATACATTTACACACAAAACTCATTCAACCAGTGCATTTGTGCTGACCTGGGAAAGGATGTTCTGCTCCCTCATGAGTTTTTGCCTCTCGCGGTTGGGCGTGGAGGTGACCACAGAGAGAACATCCTGCCCGTTGTTTGGCACCACGCACACAAAGAAAATCAGGTCCTCCAGAAGCGTCGTCACAAACCTGAAGGAAAAGTCCAGCTTAAAGTTCAAAATGAACCAGCACCTCCGGTTGTAAGCCGCATCATTTCATTTCGCTGTCTGTACCTCCTCTCGTTCTGAGTAATGTTGGCAAACTTAAGCTTCCTCACAGTGGACTCCAGGACCTGGTTGGCATCGTTTGCAAAGTCCAAATCTCTGACCTCAGATAAAGGAACGGATACAATGGCAAACGCCTCTTTGTCCTCCTTCGTGGAACAGGTACCAATCTACCAAAAAAAAAAACAAAAAAAAACATGTAAAATACTCTATATTTGACTCGTATGTAGGTCTGTGTGTGCAGCAGTATTATGCAAACCTTGAGCATAACCGGACGCTCCTCCTCTGTATCTATGGCGATATTTGTACTCGTCACCCAGGTGTTTGTGCACAGGTGCCGAAGTCTCACATAGGAGTTTCTGGTGAAAGTTTAACACAGATCTGATGTCACTATGCATTAAAAACCGCACATCTGAACAAATAAACAGGATTTTTATGCTTTGTCCTTCTGAAAACTCCAAACTGTTAGAGACACAAGCAATTAAGAAAGAAGATAGTTTGTTATATAAATTATGAAATGTGATGCTACGGTTGGGTTTGGACGAAAACATTCAAGCTTTGACTTATTGTTGAAGATAAAAGTTGCAAATATATTAAATACCAAAAAAAAAGACCACTCTTTTTTTTCCTCCACAATTCAAAGGATATGCGAAGGAGTAGGAGAACTTTTTAAAAATGTGCATAATGTGCTTGTGTATTGAATATAAATGACAAAACAGGATATATTCATTATATTAGTGCAGTATAGAAAAACAGATCTATAACAGCAGAAGTGTTTTTAAAACGTAGTTTTAAAAAAACAGTGCAAATTATCAAATTAATTTCCAGACTTTTCAATATTCCACTGGAGCCTTAAAGTGAAATGGGTCAAATTTCATTTTTAAAACAGTTAGAATTAAAAACAGGATCTTGGATTCAATCAATTATGACAAACTTAGATAACTGCATAATTCAGCAGTTTCAGGACTGAAACACCTGGAAATGATGAGTCAGCCCACAACATTAACACCTGCAGACGTGCATCACTCCAGGTCACTTGTCTGTGAAAATGAACAGGCTACAGAGTGTGGATAACTGGTGAGAGACTGACCTGGGCACCAGGCAGTCCGCCCGCTGCAGGGTGGTGGCATCCAGCTCAAACAGAGATGCAATGTCGTTCCCATGGGGAACAGAAACCAGAGTGAAGGCAATCCTCTCTGAGGCTTGGTTCTTCCTCTTGGAGAAGCCGGCGTCCGTCTCATTCTGCATTAAACGCAAAAGGTTGAAATGATCACTATTTATCATCTCATGATACCAAACTGCAATTCACAGAGCTCATTTTAGGACAACAGCTGGGATATTAATGACTTGTTTTAACTGTACAACATTTAAGGCATTAAAGGTGGATTCTGCTGGTTTGACGTTACTCTCCGCCTTAGGCAGAGGATTTTGGACATCTTGTTGTGACGGTAGGATTGGTCAGACATTCCTACTTTATATAAGGACAGAGAAATCTGCTTTCTCCTCCCCAGGCAAAGTAGCACTTTTGCCTACTGGGTTGTTTTTCAAGTGCTTGATAAATAAAGGTGGAATGGGATGGAATAATCAGAAGATGAACAGATGGATGGATTCAGATAGTAAATATCAATGACAGTAATTCAAATGTTTTCCAGAACTATTAAGATTTTTAAAAAAGCTGACCAAAAATCCTCCACATTAAACTCTTCTACCTCTGCAAATTAGACTAAAGCAGAAAACAGATTCAGAGGTAAAGGTAAACAATGCTCCAGTGTTTTTATGATTGTATAGTCAGAAACGCGTATGACTCTAAAAACCTTCAAGGACACCGGTTTTATTTAATTTACTCATCAAAAATTTAGTCCGCCTTAAAAAAAAACAACAACTGAGTAATAAATTTGTTTAAAGCCGAGCACAGATTCCCTCCTCGTCAACCTGGCTTCCCTCTCCAGGTTTAAATTTTGACAAATCAGCTCAAATGTTGACAAATACCGATAATTACCGCTGACTGACTGAAAACAGATGGACACGAGCCATAGTACAGTTGGCTGAATCCCACACTAATGATGCATCGAATCACACAGTCGAGCAGACACACAGCCACGACTTTCCTGGGCGGCTTCAGATGCAGCAGACGACGGTAAGGGTTAACTTCTCCCACTGTTCTCTGCATGTCAATGGGAAGCTCCCCAGAGCTGGCTCCACGCCTCGGCTTCTCTGTCCTCCCACCCCCTCCCTCTGCTGGTGACTCACCCAACCAGTTTAGCACAAGCGAGTGAAGCAGAGCAGACAGCACGTCTGCCTTCTCCCCCCCCCAACCCCCCCACTCCCATCCTCTCTGCTTGCTGGGCACCCCCACAACCCAGACGTTATGTAAGAAGCCCCCTGTGAGTTTGAAATCCAGCATGTGCATAAGAAAGTGTGCGAGGGCTGAGGGTTTGTGTTTGTGTGCGTTTTTACCTCGGCAGAATACAAATGTGGCAAGCCGCTACGAGCCGAGAGAAATGTCTGGATGCAGATCCAGAGTTCGGCAGAGTTTGTTTCTGAGTGCGTGTGCGCATGTTTGTGTGTGTGTGCAGAAATCTGCAGGGTGAGCCGAGTGAGAACTTAACAAGTGATATTGCATAATAACAGGAGACGGAGAGCCGCCTTGACTTCTGAAGCTGCTGTGGTAATTGTTACCAGAACTGGAAATCTAATAATTACATCAGCGTTCAGCTTCAGACACACTGGGAAATTAGGGACAGTTAATATCAACAATCATAAAAATGTGCATATAAGGGTGGATTATCTACAAGTGATTCATAATAAGATGCCTGTAAGGTCACATGCTTTGAAACCTGTTTATGTTAGCGACTCACCTCTCCTTGGGATTCTGCCGTACCGTTTTTGAATTCAGGGTTCATCTACAGAGAAATTAAGCAATCAGAGTCAGATAGTTCTGGCAACAACCTTACTGTCATAAAAAAAAAACAGCACCTAGGAACAGATGATATCAGAGAAAACAATGGGAATACTGCCACCTACAGCATGTAACCCAACATCTTTTAACTAAGTCAAGTGTATATCCTTGCAACAAAAGGAATTTAAAATATCAAAAAGTTCATTTATTGCAGTTATTCAGTTAAAAGGTGAAGTTTCTGCAAAACAGGTTTATTAAACACAAAAGGATCATTTTGATGATTATGGCTTACAGCTTAAGAAAACCCAAACTTTAATTTCTCACAAAATTAGAGTATAAAGACATTTTGCGAGAGTTAATGCAGTGATGCTGCACGCCACGCTGTAGCATGGCGTGTAGGAAATCAGCCTGTGGTTTGTTGATGTCTCTCATCTTGATGATGGATTACAGAGTTTTTATAGGTTTCAAGTCAGGGGATTTTTTTTTTTCAAAATCACCAGTGATAATCTGCTGGAACTGTAAGCAAAATATGCATACATCCAAAAAGAAAACAGTAGATCACCAAGCAACAGCTCAAGCCATACTCATCAAAAATAACAGAAGTAAATGCTTGAACTATAATCACTGATCAATAAATCTGTAACAGGAGTTTCACTTTTTAAATAGAACCTCTTATGTAAATAAACCTTTTTTTGTAAAAAATACCCTGCTTTTTGTAATTTGCTCAGCGTGATGAAATTTTCAGGTGAAAACAGAAACTGATTCGGACTCACCTCTGCAGCCAGGTAATTCCCAGTGGCCAGGTGTTTGAAGCGGAAGAGACTGTTCCACTGACCCGCTCCACCCCTACAGGGGTCATAGTGCACAACCTACCACAAACACACCAAACAGGGAAAAATGAAGTGTGTGGAGTCATCATTTTTGCAGAAACCCTTCAGGGAGGTATATTGGGGGTTTTTTTGTGCAAAATTCTGCTGAATGAAGTGCTTCATGTTAAACTATAATTGAATCCATAAGAAAAACAAAAGGTCTTTTTTTTATTTTTATTTTCAAGCGCTTGGTAAACGTCACTTCACCTATCACTGTGGGACAGAAATGTGGCTCTGTCATTGTTCTGCACGATGGCATTTCAGCCACTGATATGGTAACTTAAGTACATCCTGGTACAAACAGTGGTGCAATAACAGGAACTTCAAATATGTGCCTACTGATAAAGTGAAACATGGAACCCAGTAAAAAAAAAAAAAAAAAACAGCACATAGTAAAGGAGCTGTAGAGTTGAGGCATGAAAGGGACAATTTCAGCCTAAAGTTAAATTTATCCATTTATCCAAACACGGTCATTCTGATGGTGCTTGTAATAAAAATATGTTTTCAGTTTTTCATCTGGTTGCTGTGATCCTTACCTAGAGAGATAACAAAAACACTATAGGAAGCAACATTAACAAAGCAACAACACCGACAACCTGTTTCAAATGTGAGAAGAAGTGAAGCATTTTTTAATTGGAATAGCATCAGAATAAGAAGTATTATATTTTTAAAACCTCATTTGTATCACTCAGTGTGTGTGTGTGTGTGTGTGTGTGTGTGTGTGTGTGTGTGTGTGTGTGTGTGTGTGTGTGTGTGTGTTGATGAAATATACTTTGGTGTCCTTCTTATTTTGTAACAGTTTCAGTTGTTTTCCACTTTTAAACTATCAAAATAAGACTATTGTGCCATTTTGTGCTTTACCTCAATCTCCCAGAGAGCCTTGGAGCTGGTGGCCGAGGTGGCCGACTGCCGCAGGGTGGTCCTGAGAAAGACATGCTGCTGCTTCTTGTACTCGTCCCCAGTCAGGAACTTCTCCTGCTCAGCATGGAAAAGCCTCACCACATCTCCCTGTTGCAAGATAGCAAATGCTGAGACCACCGCCCACAAAGCCGCACTGCATTTCGGTCAAAACGCGGTGAAATTCAAACAGCGACAAGTCAACATACCCCCTTCAAAACGTCTTCCCTGTAGTCACTGAACTTCATGAACAAGGTCACTTTCCAGCTGGTGTTACAGTTGAGGGCATTCACCTGCAGCAGTGAAAAATAAGCATTGAAGATGGATTGAAATAATAAATGCAACATCCTGGTATGATTCTCTTGCAGGTGATTCAGTCCCACCTCTTTGCAGCCACGATTGTCTAAAAGCTCGATGTTGCTGGCATGAAGCGGCTGTCCAGCATTCACTGGCATCAGCACCACCTTGTCTCCAACCACCACCTCAATACAAATTGGACACAGTCAAATGCAGGCAAGAGACATGGATCTGGACTTTTTAAGGAGTTCTTAGATAAAAACAAACAGAAAAAAAGAGTGGACCCATGCAAACATTTGTTTTTTTTTCTTTCCCTATAGGGGTGCTAACACAACATGCTCGGCTTCATGTGGATGAGTGGCTGGGATGCTCAGAGAAAAAAAAACAAAAAAAACTGCATTCATAACAGTGGCCAAGATATGGATCTATCTTCTAAAGAGAAAATGGTATGCAACTGCATCATTACTTCCAGATAACATGCTCTGTGATTCAGCACAAGTTGCAACCTTAAGGTCAGACACCTTTGCAGAAACACACAGGCAACCTGCGGCTGCTGGAAACAGTAGCTGAAACTTTTTTGTGCAATGCAGGAGAAAGTCTCATTGTTTCTTCATCCATGCTTTCCCATTTTACTCTGTGATTAATGCTCAAAAACCATGCAAAAGCAGGGGCAATACCTTCAATCATAGGATGCTAAAAGCCAGAAGGGAAGAATAAAATTCAGAAATGTTACTGGAGACGCACAACGAACTGACAGTCCACTGACGACGGAGAGAAATGATAAGTTGTTGTTGATTTTTTTTCTTTTGGTTACAGAACCACCATGAGGTGAGCAAAAATCAGAGAAACCTACATTGTCTCCTTCGCTGCGAAGCTTCCAGAAGGGCTGGATGTAGAACCAGGAGCCCTCGTTTCCAGCTGGGTCCAAAGAAACCCGCATGGCGTTTTTCTCAAGCAGCGCGGGCAAGCGTTTGTTCACCGTCAGGTACTTATTACTTTTGATGTGGAGGAGCTGGAACGAAACATTTACGCTGGTTAGAACCTTCAAGGAAAGCATAGTAATTATTTAAACCGACTCCTCCAAATTGGATTTGTTTCACATTTAGACGCTTCTTAATTTTGCAACTAGTGTTATAGCAGTAAACCAGTTTTGATCAAAATGGTTTAAATTTTCTTGTTCAAATTTTGTTCAAATGGGTTGTTTAATTAGTTTACTGAATAAACTAATTCAGTGTAAGGAAACGGAACCGCAGACGAGAACTTGGATGTTCTGTTGGGAAACATTTGCATCCACTGCCCCCATTAATTTATACCCAATAATTCATCAGGGAGAATTAGTAGCATCTCTTTACCTTGATTCAATTATTAATAAATAGAACTGAGTTTGATATAACGAGCTATGTAATTCTTGACAACATAAATTAGACCACATTTCATTATGTTGTTGAACATAATTGATTCTTAATCCTGTGAATTATGTAATAATCTCCCAATTTATATATAAATATAGTTTAGTATACAACTAATTTGTTTGTGTATATATATGCTTATTTAGATTAATATTCTTATCACATTAATATTAGTGCTTTAATAGTCTACAATGTATATTTTTGAGTTAAACTTGAGAATTTATGCAAGACTTTTTCACGTACATTTCTTAAACCATTTCACAAATCTTGGCATTTAGACATTCCTGAATCATCACTAAATAAGTTCAGTGGACAGATTTAGCTTTTGAAATATTTTCACCATCTTTGCTTCAAAAAAAAAAAAGTTTCTTAATTTATACTGTAATTTGATAAAGATGGTTTTCAAATATTAAAAAGAGCTCAAACCTTTCCAGCAATCTAAATACGGCTCAGTCAACAGCTGAAAAATTCTGTTCAAATATTTCCTCAACAAACTGCGGCTTTACACTTCAATGGTTAACAATCAGTCAAAGAAAGCAATAGCACTTGTATTTACAACCTGTCTGAGGTTTCAACGCATGATTGACGGCAGCAAAATCCTCAGTAAACAAAGAAGACAAACAAAGCCATGTGCTGAAGAGATCGGCTCTACCTGGATGACACTACTGTACTTGACAATATCGCCGAGGAGTTTCTTGTTCTCCGTCTCGTTCTGCTTCTGCTCCAGTTCTGCAGCGTGCTGAAAGATAAAAATCACAAGTTTAAAGTTAAAGAAGATTAAAGCTGCTGTCACAGTTTTTCCTACCGTGCCTAATGAGTCCAAGTGTGAGCAAATCACATTTCACATATCAAGCTCTGTCATGTCTGAATGGATGTGGTTAAGCGTGATATTGTTCATCTGTGACGTATTGTAAAAGTCTAATGCTCTGTGCAGAGTCGTTGTCAGCAAGTGGCTAAATATTTATTAGCTTATTTAGATGTTACAAAGGCATCCATTTTACTTTTAGTTCGGATAATTTGTTTCTAAACAAAAAAATCATTCAGGCATGATTTAAAGAGGAAAACAAAAAATCTGGAATGGGGCAAATACTTTTTAACACCTTTTTAAGTTTGAGACTCTTGTTTTCAAGTGAGACAGGAAGAGTTGGCAAATGAAAGCTGCAGACTAGCCAACAACACTCCTTAATGCGAGTAATGAAGAAGCTTTCACCATATTTTGAATTGTTAATGTAGGTGTGCCGACATCACTCTGAACTAGGGAAATCCAAGGAGTTCATTGGTGGGAAGAAAAAAAAAAATCCAGATTTTGCAAAAACTGAATCCTCAAAAAACAAAAAATTTGATTAAATCAATAAAATCAGTTTATTTCCCAGCCATTGGTTTTGGTTTTAAAAGCTTTGAGTTGGGAAAATGTGTGATTTAGAAATTTGTTTTCTGTGCCTTAATTTGTTTTTATGCAAAGATTGTTTTATATAACAATGCGAAGCATTTTAGGGTCCTTTGAACTTAATCAAGAACAAAACAAATGCATGGCATTTACATTTTTTCCATTTGCACATTAATCTAGATTTTTATGTGACTCCATCATTCGCACTAAAACAAAAGAACACATTGAGAGTGGAGTATTTTTCCACCAAATACAGTAATTTCAGTAATTCTTTGAAGTCTACATTTTGTTTCTACTTGACAAATAATACTTTCAAGCAGAAACAATTTTTGGCAACTAAACTACCCATGCTACATCACAGGTGTAGATTGTGGATTGACAACATGATCTGAAAGTTGCTTGCATCTTAAAATAAAAACTTTATACCTGCAGCTTTTTAAAAAGCTCAGCTTGAGTGTTGTTGTTCCCTTGTTTTCCTTGTTTTGCTTTCCAGAACTGCTTCTGAGCCGAATACCTGTTCATGGGACACACCTTGAAGAGGCAATCTGCAGAGGTAGAGATGAATTCAGAGGCGCCACACTTGTGTGGTTTCACTTGGTAACGTTGCACTCAAAGGCAGAAATGTGCTCAAATCACATATCGACACTGAAAAGATCCTTGAAATACTTAAATCACATACTAACATACTATGAACTCATATTTGTGTGCAGTTTCTAAACATACCTCTGAATTTCTTGGGTGGATTGGCGAGGTCTCCTGCGTCGGGCTGGACCACGCACCTGTCATCGACGAGCCTGCAGCGAAGAGGGAAAACGATGACAATTATTTCTAAATGAGTCTTTCACGTGGCTACTTCTGCGTCATCCTGCCAACTGCCAGTATGCTCACTTTGAAAACACAGATTTGCACTCTGCAAACTGTAGTGAGGCATCACAGTTAAATGCAAATACATGCCGTGGAATCGCAAGCTACTTGAAAGCCACTCATTTGAATGGGACATTCATTGGCATCTATAGCGGCCACCTGCAGGCTGAAAAGCAACGCAGGAACCACAAAAAGAGCGTGGATGGCTCTGTTCACCATCACATCCATTTGCCCGCGGCTTTTCCAGAACCCGAAGCGATTTTGAATGTCTCTGAGTGGAGCTGATGCCACTTTAGCTTTGATCTGTGCTCTGCAGCCTGACTTCACGCACTCCTCCTGCAAGTTTGTTTAAGGGCAAATCACTGAAACGCAGAAGGTGTTTCGACTTTCAAATATTGTACACTGGAGATAAATAAAAACAAACAAATGCATAACAAAAATCTGATTTAAAAACACTTTTTTTGTGTGTGAAATGTAATGTCCTACTGCATTTATGTCATTTATGATGTGCCCCTATTTTATATGTTGTAAAATTTACAGTGTAAATTAACATCAAAGTGTCAATTATTATTCAATTAATGACTGATTGACATTCTCAAGATAAAATATCAGTGTCCAATACGCAATCAAAGGACGCCTGCAAGTAGTCCTGAAAATATTTTAGAGCATATTTTGTGTTATTTTCCAACACAAAAGTCTCCATAACTTCGTACTTAATCACCACGTCTGTGCAAAGCAGCTTGAGTCGAACAGGCACATCCATTCATTCAGTCTACACAGGACAAACACAATGCAGTCCATAATTCCTCTAATTCAAAGTCGGCAGCCCTCTCTAAATGAGCTGAGCCATTTCCGTTTCAGTGTCAGGACGCTCGATCAGCGTCAGTCCTCAGACTTTATTATATTTCCTTTAGCTGCGTATCACCATCACATCTATATGAGAGACAATAGAGGCTAACAGGAAGCATTATCAAGTGCTAAGGGCCTAAAAAGGAAGGACTTCAGGAAAAGAGTTCCTCAGCTCATAAACAAGTAACTGTAACTCTGTGGAGCGGATTTGACAGGCTGTAACACTCTGTAATCAAGTTAAACATGAACTACTGATAAGACTACCAGGCTGGACACACACGAGCTAATAATAATAGCTAATGTCAAAGAAGCAATGCCACAAAACAGAAAATATCCAGGATGACGCAGCGAGTGAGCAGGCCTGACGTCGTTTCTCGTCTGAAATGTTCTCAACAGAACCACAAGAAAAAGTTTGGGGAATGACCGAACTGCTGGAAATGCGAGAAAGGTTGCAGCGACGGGTACAGCATGTTAGAGCTTGCTGATAAAGTCAGCCTAGCAATGCAATCAACTCTCACACAACGAGCAATTCTGCCCATTTCACTTTCACTCTAAACGATTAATAAAACTAAAAAGAAGAGCTGTTAAGTGTACACTTAAGCATTTGCTGATCCACACATTATAGACTCGAGGTTTATCCGACTGCTTTTCGTCACATAAGTTGTTCTTATCTGTTAGAAACCAAAAGGTTTAATGTGATCCTGAGCAAATAAGAGCATGGGCAGCCTTGTACAGCTGAAGGTTGCATCATGTTCCTGGAGGCAGCAGCTCAGAGAGGCCCTCATGTGCTCCGTGCGCCAGATATTTCTACTCTTAATGAAATACCAAGGAAACTGCCAAGACCTTAAGATTTAAGGGAATTCTGATGAGAAATTCCCAACTTTTTACCCTCTCCACATCTGCACCTTAACAACAACAGGAGGTGAAAAAAAAAATTACTGCTGTGCAATTTGACAGCCCTGGAGAATGCTGCACCAACTTAAATTTGCATTATCACAAGCCTTTGCAAATAAGGGAGCTTCTCAGCAAAATGTTTTCCTCTGACCACACCAGCATAATCTGCTTGTCATTCGCAACAGGGTTTGTGGGAGAAGAGACTGGATCCTCACAGTCTGCCTCTCACAACCATTCTGCAGACCGAGAGGCTCAGAGCACCTGACGGCACCGCAGCTTTTCACCTTACACTGACGTATTCAACTCATGAGGAAGTTTGGCAAACCAAAAACACATTAGTTTAAGTTTATGACTCTTGTGTTGTTGCGCGTGTGAGAAATTATACCTTAATTGAAAAAAGAGGAACTGTGAAGAAGGGCCTCTAGGCTGGGCAAGACCAGATTTTACCTTATTGGCATAAATGCAAAAACAAAAAAAGGTGAGTTATGATGTGCTAAGATGATAAATAAATAGCTTTAAAAAAAAACCTGGAGCTGCAGGTCTATAAAGTATTCACATTGAACCAGCTGTCCTGCATACAAATGCACGCCACACCCCAACAACAATCTTCTGCAAGATTTTGAAGGTTTGTAGGATTGAAGGATTGGAGATTTGTAAACAAAATCTTCAAGCCTATCTATCATTTGCTTTCAACTTTACAATCATGCATTGGCTTGTTTAGGTCCACCACAAAAAAAATCTCAATAAAATACACAGAAATTTGTGGTGATCATTTTTGCTGATTTTGGGAATTTAAAAACAACTTAAACTGAATATTTTGTATTACTGAGAAACTGTGATGTATAAACTGATATTAAATATTCACTTTTTCACAACAGACCACAATGCTTAGAGAACGAACTTCTGTGTTATTACTGTCATATTGGCAGCTGTTTCATTTTGCCAAAAAGTCGATCTTGAGTATATTGGCACTATTTCCAAACAACTACACAATCTTGAAATGCACATGAACATGAAATCTGAAGCTTGTTGAAGAATCCAGGTTCCTTTACTCTTGGTCTCACTTGGAGATACACTTAGATCCCCGTTTAAGGGGAAATTTGATTAATTTGATCTCTGGCAGATTTACTGATGGGTAAATACCAGAATGACTGCAAATAGGGCCCTTATTAATTTTTGCTCCCTCTACGACTTATGTCATAACAGATTTATTTTATTATTCATTACAGGTCTCCAAAAGCTGTGAAAATTGCTTTAGATGATAGACTAAATCATTAGAGTTTGACCTTCATTTCATCTTTCAGCTCCAGGTAAAATATTAATTCTAATCCAGATGTGGTGATTTTACACAAAATGGGGAGACTATAAAGTGAGCTGAATCACTTAAAAACACAAAAACACATCGTTTTTACACAAATGCGGTGAACAACAACATAGACTCTAATTGGGTCACCAAAACATCCCACAATACCAGTGTAAATTGCAAATGCAGTTTCTCTTTTGTGAGCTGTTGCTTAGTGAAACAGGTGAGTGGTTTGACCTGTGGGTTCTAATATTTGCTCATAATGATTTTTTTTTTCCACACTAAGGATTATTATATGCCTTGATCGAAAACGGACCACATGATTTATTACAGCTTTTTATTAAAATCCCAGCAGTGCATTTAAGTGCAGGCTGTGCGTTTGTGTTGGTAGACTGAAAAGAGTGGGAGTTCTTAGTTTGAATGCATTTAATAAAACAAAGAACAAAACTTCTGCTTGGTTTGTATTTTCTGATCACACTCAACCAAGGGAAAATCGGCCTATTCCAATCTCTAGCTGACGGATTGGTGCATCTGTAATCTAGAAAGCGTGAGACATGACTGCATAGAGATGCTTGAAAATAGAATATTGACAGTCAACTCTTCTTCGATTACCGATTCAATCAAGCGTTTCTCTCCTTCCTCCTGTCGCGGATAACACACGTAAACTCCTTTTCGTAGCTCTTTGGAACCCTGGTGTCTACAGCCAAGAAAAATAATCCACCGCCCGCACATGTGCACCTGGGGATCAAGCCGTTTTGCATTCCTGTTGCATTTTGCGTTAAGTATTTCCTGAGATGTAGCGGTTTGCGCGCTGCCAGGCCTCCGCCGCAAGTCGCACATGAAACTTTGACTTTAGAGCGAACAGAGTGAGGCGAAGAAAGAGGCGGCTTGTGTCAGAGGTTAAGAGGGAAACGCACATGAAGACAGCCTCAGAGAGAGAGGACTGGCGTCTGAGGGACACATACATACATACCCCAGAGTACTGATGAAGCCATTCACCGAGCCTTCCGCGTAGAGAGACACAATGTCTCCGATGTGAAGAAAACTGGATTTGTGCTCCGACATTCTCACTGCTCTGCTGCCGCTCCGCTCTGCTTTTCCATTTATGACCCAAAAGGCACTCCTCTGCTCTCCTCGGCTGAGGAAACCCACACGTTACACCGCCGTCAGTTCAACAGCACTCCCCTTCATCCACTTTCAACATCGTAACTCCAGTTAATTCCCTCCGAGGCGACTTGGAAAGTGCGAAAAGTGCACAGGAACAGCCGCCGAGCGACGCGACGCGCTGTTCTTGTGTAAATTAAAAAGAGACTTGCTCCACTTCTTCCTGTATATTTCACCCTGCAGGACGCTCTTCTTCACATCTACTTCAGGGGGGAGGAGACTTCTGCTGTCAGAGCTGTGGGCCCGATTTCCTTCGGTTTCACATCTTTTTATTTGTCTTTCAGTCAGAGGAGACTTCCTGATGAATGTGAATATGCAACAGTGTGTCATTTTAGAGGAGGAGAAATGCGAGTGCTGCAATATTCCTGAGTTAAATGTAGACTACAGGTATTGGCTTTGCCCTAAGTAAGTGGGAAAGTTGGAAACATGTTCAAACAGAACAATATGACATCACAGGGAAGTAAAAAAAAAAAGAAAAAACTATGGTCTTACAACATTTAAAACATTAACTGCGATCAGATCATTGGAGAAGTTTGTCAACATGTGGCTAGAGGATGATCCTGTGAGTGTGCAGCAGCTTCCTAACCCCAGTAAGATGTGGAATGAGATGCATCTCAGTAAATTAGAATATAGCAAAATAGGTCCTTTATTGTACTTATTCAAGTAAGAAAAATAACACACATTAAACAGAAATACATTTGTAGTTTATTTCAAATGTTTACTTCTGTTATTTAGGCTCAATATGGTTTATACGTTGTAAAAACAAAGAGGTGTTTTTACAGGAAAACTCTGTCAGTTACATGAGTTTTAAGGAAACTCCTAAATTAAAAAAAAGGGATTTTTGATTTAGAAATGTTATATGATAATAGGGAGAACTGCAGATTTGTGAGCTGACCAGCAGACCTGTCATTGTGCAAGCCACAACAGATCACTGCTAATGAAGCTAACACACGGCGGTATGCACGTAAACTATTGGAAAGTTAAGTGGAAGGAAAAGGTATGTTATATAAAGGTGCACAAACAATAGAAATAACTCATGCCTTGAGAGCATCTAAAAGAGGATTTAAAGAGTCAGTGTACACAGATCAGGGCTACGCATGTTGCACTGATTGAATAAATCCATGCTTTCTTAATTGGAAAATGTCTTCAGGATGAGCAAAGAAACCAATTAGCTTGAGATTTAGTGTGAAGTTTCTGCAGTCAGTGATGATTTGGGCAGCCAAATCTGCTGGTCATAGTTTTATCAAGTCAAACGTCTGAATAAGAATCCATCAGAAAATGCTACAACACCGAATGTTTACATTTTCTGATGAGTTTTGTGGAGACCTATCCATCCATTCTCTGTATCCACTTTCAGGGCAGCAGGAGGGCTTTTTTTCTATCTCAAGAGATTATTAGGCAAGGAGTGGGGATATAAATTCTGGACAGGTCACCAGGTCATCAACTTGTCACCAACCCACTGAACCACATTACCAATACTTGGGTTAATAGCTATGGTGTTACTGTTCTTAACTGAACAACACATTCCCAATTCCCACAGATCATCAATGGATCATTGTCAGGAAGAAGATGACACAAAGCAGAGATGCTGCTTTAAAGCCACCAGAGCTTCCTGAACATCTTCATCAGAGCTGTACCATTATCACCTCCATGGCACACAGCCGAAATTCATCCTGACAGAGCATGAAGTTCCCATATTGGCGTTCTTTTAGTCGGCTGAAATTTCTGTAATAAAAATCACGTTTCATCTGTACTATGCATTATTCTGTTTTTTTTTAAAGCTTTATTAAAATAGTCTAAATAAAAGAAATAACTGTTATGGATGCAAATATTTTATGGGTTTCTATTGTTTAATTTAATCATTAAAATGTATTTCTTCTTTTTTTTAAAGAACTTAACTAAATATATAGTTAGTTAAGAACTTAATTAGTTAAGAACTTAACTAAATATATATATATAACTTGTATATATATATATATATATAACTTGTATGTATACATATATATATATATATATATATATATATATATATATATATATATATATATATATATATATATATATATATATACAAGTTCCTAAATTTGCTGACTGAACCTGCAAGCCCTGCCAGTATTTAGACAACCGACCCAAATACATGTTTGCAAAGTGAATACACTACATCTATCTTTAATACGTAAGGTACACCTGGTTAATCTTCATTCAGGTGAAAAAAAATTCCAAAGAACAAAAAGTATCCTTATAGATCTAGTTTATTTTAATAGAAGACCCATTGCTTCATGACAGTGATGTAAAATAACAAATGGATCACGTAGCTGTCATTTCCAGTGTACCGCACCTCTAAATCCAGCAGGGGGCGCTTCCGACTAATCCTGAAAATGTTCACATTCACACACAATCTGTGTCGCCCCGTAGCGTTCACTAACAAGTTCTTCAGCTTCTCTGTGTTGAATACAAACACAACTCATACTGACATTTTTACACCGTTTCCAATGAGCTGGACTGTCAGTGAACCACTGTCTCATTTATGTCTGTATGTACAAAAAGGAATGTGGAAAATAAACCAGTTATTTTTTTCCATGTGAAACTAGAAAAAGAAACAGCATTTCCTAATTTCCGAGAGAGCTGCTTGTGGGAAACTGACTTAAGTGATTGTTTTACAACACATATAAGAGATAACAACTGATTTAATGTTGAGACACAGATCAGATTACATCTTCCTGTAAGTGCCATCTTTACAGCTCCTCATGTTCAAAATGAAGCTGAAGTACAAAGTGCACTGCTTCCCTATCACTCTTCTATTTTATTGGTGTTCAACTGCTGCATTTTTATAGATTACAGATGTAGGATAAAGATTATTAGTCACCACTAAAGTAATTAAATTCTACTTTGAGTAAAAACTGTAGCAAACTGTAGCAAACTGTAGCACCACACCCACTAAATCCTGTTTAAATACATCCTCTTGTGTATTTTTAAAATGTAAAACACAAATTAAATGCATTATAAAATTTTTTTAAATACTTATGCACTTAAATTTGCAGAATGGTACCTTTATAAGTAATTTCAAAATGTCTTCCAAAAATAGTGTGACAAACAATGTGGCTTTTACACTTTCCCCTCTCATAGAAGAAAAAAAGTAAAATAAAAAAAAAACACACACACATAACCTGCATCATTGTGCACTTCCTTAATCCAACTTTATTGATGTACCTTTTTAATCATTTGCTTTTCTTTGGTTGGAGTTTATCAGAATCCCACATTTGAGATTGATAATATGTGTCAACTACAAGTGACTACAATTTTCCTTTAATTTCCTCCTCACAAAGATATTCTGTTATTGATTTTGGCAGATGCTTGGAGTCACTGCAATGTTGAAATGCAAAATCTGCCTCTGTCTTTAGTTTTCCAGAAGCTATAGGCTTTGGGTCAAAACTGACTGGTGTTTCGATCTGTTTACATGTTTATTAGTATTGAGAAATGTCTTGCTTCATCTGAAAAGTAATCCCAGCATAATGAGGAAGCTGTCACCATATTTCACCGTGAGTAAGAACAGTGCACTCTTCTGTTAGTGATGTTCTGGGTTATCTATGTGCAAAACATATCTTTTTGTAATTAAGATTATAATTGTGGTGCAAAAGTTCCAGCTTGGTTCCGTCAAACCGTAATGTTTTGCCTTTTTGTAGGCTTTTGTTTTCTTTAGTAGAAAACACATTCTGTCCATCAACTCTATCCCAGAATATGGAGATAGAGTTTCACGTTGAATAGACTAATTAAAATGTGAACGTTGCTCTTAAAAAAAACTCTACTTTCAGGATTTTGTGGCCCTGATATAACTGTAAACTGTCAGCAATCTAAATTACATCTATATAGTCTGTCATTATTCAGAACGCAGCCGCATGTGGTGTTTAATTTTCCTCTCACATGACACGAGTGGAGCGGCAGTAAGTGACTGCATGTTATTCAGCCCAGCCTCATTGTTCCAGGCGGCCTGTGACGTCGCTTTGTGTCGGAGGAAGGAGGGAGGGACGCCCGGGTTAGAGTGTTGATGTTCCCAGGCAAGCAGGGCGCAGCAGACGCACCTTTCCCACCTTTTCACAGGACGGTTCTTTGCATTGTTTAGTTTCTCCTGGGAATTAAACATCTTCGAGACTTTTTCCAGACGTTCACCAGGCCGGCCCACATGCTGCTCTCTGCGGCCACACGTCAACGCGGCGGCGGAGTCGAGGGGCAGCAGCTGTAGGGATGTAAGTAAACTAGAGCTGTTGATTAATTTTTTACCCTCTTTCCGAAACAGGTGCGGGTTTCGCTTTCACAGAAGTAATATGTGAAAGAGCGGCTGTCTGCAGCTTAAAAGCTGTAAACTTGTGACTTGTTTGCGCTCTCGGCACGCTGTCTTTTGTTCCCAAATGGATATTGTCGAGCTAAGAGCTTGACTTGTCAATGATATGCACCTGACGTGCTACAAAAACATTTTAGTTTAGAAATGGCTCATATCTGTGAGACCAACAAAGTGGTAGTAGTCTTTGAAGGTTTCTTAAGGTTTCTTATTATGTTAAATACTAAATGAACGCAGTAATATTTATTCTAGTAACAGGTGCGTTGCTGGAGCATCATTGAACCCAACACCTGCCTTTTCGATCCAGATATCCCGTTTATTAATAAGATATTTAAATTTTTAGTTTTTTCTCTCTGCTAATTCTCAATAAACTGCCATTTTAAATAAATGTAATGTTAAACCCAAAATTATTTATTTGGTTGGCAAATTTAGAGCCAAAGTAGTCTTTTAATTTTAGAATTTTTTTTATGAGTAGAAGTAATATTTATGCATTAGTGGTTCAACAAGAGTCCTGACTTGAGTCTGACAGTGAAGATGTTTGAGGAAAATATCTATTTAAGCTCATTACATAAGAAAAATGATCAAAAATATAAGTGTAAATGCGCAAAAAGCTGATCAGCAACTATAAGAAGGGTTGATTTTCTTCTTTTATTTATTACTGAGAAATGTATAAATACATTTCAACTTTCTAATGTAAACAAAGGCTGAACATTTTTCTTCAAAATTACATTGTCTTATCTTTTGAGAGATACGTCTACCATTTCTGATCACCAGGAAACTTCTTGATTGAATGAACATAACTTGAAATATCCTGCTTTTCCTCCAGCAATCTGAGAAGTAAATGGTGTGAAAGTGGAGTACAACAGGATTATCGTCTGACGTCACCTTAAAGGAACCCAAAGCGATCAGGCTGTAAGATTACACGTTCTCAGATGTCTGCTGCACTGTAATAATGCCTTTGAGGTTACAATGTCTACGCTGAAGCACGTTATTCTGCAGGACAAAGACCAGGACAATGAGAAGAAACTGGACTGGAGTTACATCAACGAATGGGCCGAGAATGAAGTCGTCACAACAGGATCGTCGGACATGGAGACCCAAACGGACTCGGGGTCTTTCAAGCACAAGGAGTGTCAGACCTGCAGCCCGGTCATAATGCACATAGATCTCACACGGACGCACTCCAAGCTGAGACACCTGTCGCTGGTGGACACTGAGGGACAGTTGGCACCTTTGTTCCAGTTCGACCGCCAGGCTCCTGGACGCATCTCTACGTCTCCCACCTTGAGGAGGATGAGGAGCACCAGACGTCCTATGATTGACACTCGAGAATCGGGCCGCATGGAGAGCACTCAGGAGGAGCCGTGCCCTGCAAGCCCACTGTCCCCTATGAAGAGAGTCAAATCACCTTTAGCAACAACCTCCTCCTCTGATGGAGAGAACTGTCAGGAACCACAGTCCGTTTCACCCTCTGGGCGACAGAGAACCAGATCGCGTAGATCAAAGACTTTTGAAAACGGTGTCAATTCCCCAAACTGGGAATGCAACAGTGCTCATCCTGCTCTAATGAAAGAGTCTCCGTTTTCTGATGTAGAAGTGCAGGTAAGTGTTTTTGTTGATTTCCATTTCAATTTAACTCCGCCAGCCTCAGACCTCAGTCCAACACCTCAAGACCTTTTCTCCTGTGTATTTCCATGCATGGCCTTTAATAAATTAAATAGGTAGACATTCCTCACTTGTAGAAGCCCTCCTGGAGCGGTCACTCACAATGCAAGCTTTTGACAGCAAATGAATCAGCAGTTACACACATTGACAGCTCTGACCAAGCCCACAGCCTGGAGGGCCCTGGGAAGTGCTCTCCTCGGGGCCCCCATTCACTGCAGTCAGCAGTCACCCAATAATGGAGGGGTCAGTGAGCGATTGGAAAAAGATAATGGGCAGCTCTATTCATCAGCTCGTGGTTTCCAGGCAGGCACATTCTCAATAGTGTCGACATTCTCCCACAATATCGAGGGCTTTTGAATCCAAGCGACCACTTAAAACACTGATTCAGATTACGGTGTCTTTGAAAGTGATCTAGTGGTGCCGTTGGCAGTAGGAGGTCTTTGCATGCTCGGTCTTTACGGTGTCCGTGCAGCATGGAAATTGTACGTTTACTGTTTTTGAAAGCCTACAGTTCTAATAAAGTTTCTCTGTTTTCCTACAGGAGAGGGAACGGTGCCATCGAAGGTAGGCGCACTGTACATTGGATGCTGTGAATATCATTGTTTGTATGTTGTCTGTTGGGACTGTGAGCACTGTAGCATAAAAATATTCAGGCTCAAATGTGTGGGAACATATTTGCTTATCAGGAATGTAGTAAAATATTTGGACTCTTTTACAGAGCGCACATTTGTTTTGCAGTTGTCCCTATCAGCTGTCAGGTGTTCAAATGGTAAAGCTGCGCTGCTTCGTGGCAAATAATTGATTTGCAAGAAGGGGGGAAAAAAAAGTAGAAAGTCGAGCTCCATCACATCAAAGTGCTTTGGGCCTGATCTCTGGATGCCGATTGGACCATTAGCTTCCGGAGCCCTTTTGTGCATTCATTGTCCTTCACGTCTTTGTTAATGCTTCATAAGCACGGTAGGTTAAGTTTTGAGAGTCCCATGGTTACATTTGGGCTAGACAAACCCTCATTAAAGCTGTTTTCCCTTACCACCACCCACACCCCTCCTCATGGGCGGCGAGGCTCTTCCTCACACTGGATAATTAGGTAGCTTTTGTCCCATTAATTGCACCCTGGAACTGTGCCTGGGACAGTGTCCGGGCTCTGCTCGCAGTCTGTTCGGGCAGTTTTGTTTTGGAACATCATTATTTTCTCTCGTTAATATGGGAGACAAAACAAGCAAGTGCTCTCTGCTGGCAGAGAGGCTGGTACAGAGGAGGTTTTCTGCATGATCACAAGGCAACAGGGGCTCATTGTGACGATGCCACGGAATGAATCACGATGAAGCATTGACCTGGTTTAGACGTGCAGTCGGCTATTTCTTAGCACCCCATCAGCCAGCCCATGCCACGTTCAGCTGCTGATGCCATCTGTTGTGATGTACGTGCACTTAGCTGGAGTTGGGGATTGGTGGGATCGTGTTTAATAGATTAGCAGGAAGGGCAGTGAAAGGAAGGAACAGTTGAGGCTTTCACATTCTAACAAAAGCATGCTGAAGGAATAATGTACCAGGTTACTCCCGTTTTCAGTTGAGCTGCACACTAGCTTATCCTGTAAAGCGTACGTTGGCCCTGCAGCCATGCAGCTTATAGCTGCTCTCAGTTAGTGTCCCAAGCTGCTTGTGCAACTATACATGTACAGTTGGAAAAAGTGCAGTCACTGTACTAAATACTGGTGCTCTGCACTGCAAAAGGGAACAAGTTGGTGGTTTATTTTTGAATATAACGGGTGACATTAACAAAAGGTGAAGTAAGACTGTTGTTGGTACTTCTACTTCTGCTGCAGCTAATTGTTTGAAAATGGTTTGTCAGTAAATGCCATTAAACAATGTCGGAAATGAGGATGTGCTTTTGGTGAACAATGGGCACTCTGCTTCTGCCGCAATATTTTTCTAGTTAAACTGTTTAGGTTTTGTTTCCCCCTGTGAGCGTTAAATATTTAAACCCTACAGCCTGATACAAGAATTGAAGGTAGCAAGAAACAAAACTGAAATATATATTTTAAAAAATCCTAATTTAGTTTCTTTTAACAAATGCTTTCAAAACATTTGCTACTTTTTTCATTTTTGCATTTTGTATCATCGTTAGGGCTTTGCAGTCGTGTAGATATCAAAGAATTTTTATAATGTGCAAAATGCATCAGGTTATTGATGGAAGTATTGAAATGCATATCGTAAATAGTATTGGCTTTTTAGGATTAAAAGTAAAACTTCAGTGTGGTACAATAGCCTATTTCTTCACAGTATTTGCATAAACATTTTCAAACCAAAATGTTTAACATGATGCAACAACTTTTATTTAAACAAGTAAAGTAATGAATATTTCTGCTGCTTCTAAATAGTGTGTAGTGTGTAATATTTGGATTATTATAACTGCATTAAGGGAAATGTACATCAGCTGTGTCGATCTCAAATCAAAAATAAAACATTATTGTTTTGCTATCTTTATGCTTAAAGCTAAGCATAATTTGGAATACACTTCTTAATGTAACATAAGTTATTATTATGAGAAATATTACTCCTTATACATATCATGTGTCTGCACACTGATTGAGGGGTGCTGCTCTTTAGTTTTCACTCTAAAATTGTTTGGCTGGAAAAACAGGCAATTTTATTTTTAGTGTTTTGTGAGAAAAAATGTTTGGTGTATTTTGTTTCTTTCTTTTTTTTTCTGGTCAGCTGACCAGTAGTGTGCAGCCAACAGTTGGGGCAGGGACTAAGTTACTCTGTTCTCCATACAGCCAGAGAAAACAGTAACTTCTTTAGTGTAGCGTGGTCTACCTGGTTATGTGAAACCATCACATCTAGCCGTACTTTGAGGAAAAACCAGCCCATCTAGTTGCTAACCGACAGCAGCCACATTCAATAATTTCTCTTGTTTCCTTGGCGTAGGCATGATTTGATTATGATTGTCATTTGACATTGTCACTGATCAAGTTTTTCAAGGTGTACCTCATTTAATCCTTTCTGACAGATGAGTCACTCCACACCCTTAACCTCTACAGTCATTTCATTGCCATCTTTAATGTTGCCTTCGCCACACAATCACATTTGTCAGCTGCTAATTTTAGCTCGTGAAAGTTCATTTTCGCCCTGAACAGTAATCCCAAATGTTTAGTGACAGAGGATAAGTCATAACATTTGAGAACAGCGGCTGTGTGAGCTTTGTCCCCAGGCTAAAAGGCAGGCCTGTGTTTTTCCATCCAAAGCCATGCCTCAGTTACCAACTATGAAAAGAAGACTGGGAGGATTAGAACTGGCACACATTGACAGCTTGTCTCCTTCCACGCAAACAGGGTGATCCATTAATCGGCAGCTGTCTGTGCATGAGCCAGACGCATAACACTTATCCTTCATAATATCTGCTACTCACATTAATGACTGGTTTTCCACACAAAGCGGATGGTATTTCAGTGGCATTTCTGCTACACAAAATGACAAAGGGAATTTTATTTCCCCTCCCCTGCTTGGATAGTCTGACTCTACTTACGTTTCACATAGACTAGATTTGTTGGAAGAGATTCTCAGATATTGAGTCAGCCGTTTCCCTGTACTGTACTACTTTACTGTACTGCAAATTAGTACAGTGACTGTTCATTTTTATCTTATGATGTTGGATAAAACTGTTCAGCGTCTAAAGTTCCTCGTGTTTCTGTTTCAGGCTTCAGGAGAGGAGGCGGAGCTCGGTGGTGGTCAGTTTACCTGGACTCGATGTCTCGCCAGGAGACCTGTTTGTGTCCAACGGAGCGGCGGACATGATCAATGATTCAAATCTCGCTGGTAAAATTCCACGTTCTCTCATTTATATGTCGGTTTTATGTTTTGTTTTTTTTCTGTTTGATTGCAATATGATCCTTAGCCAAGAGATCTGCCCTCTGATTAAATTTGTACTGTTATGAGTCAATGTTTTAACAGATTGCTTCTTGATGCCAAAAGGTTTGACCATAACCCACCCATGTTTACTGTTAATGTGAGGCAAGCGACTTAAGAGTTTTTGTTTGGCTGGGTTTTCTCTTTGATGGCAAAAGAGGTTACAAAGAGCTCATTAAAAGCAATCTGTGCTATACATATTTGCTGTGTTATTAGTTTTAAAGCACTTTACTTCTCTATGACCAAATGCCAAATTATATTACATCTCGAAAGTATAGGTAAAAAAATGTAATATCATGAAAAACATTCTAGTGTTTTTGTCTCTCATTTCAAAAAGTGAAATTTGTATATTTTACAGATTTGTATTTTAAGTTTTTATTTAAATTTTGAACGCAAAATTCACTGTTCTAGAAAATTAGCATTTTACAAATGGTCAATGAAAATATTCCAAACAGAAGTGTCAGGCTTTTGGAAAGGTCGGTTCCTGGTTGGGGCTTTTTCTCCATGAATTACTGCATCAATGCAACATGGCATGGAGACAATCAGCCTGTGACTCTCCTGAGTTGTGATGGAAGTCCAGGTTGCTTTGATTGCATCTTTCTGCTCATCCATATTTGTTGGGTCTGGCGTCTCTCATCTTCAATGTGGGAAGGTACCGAGACAATTAAATCAGCATCACCATATTGCTTGTCAGCAGAAGGACGCATGAAGTGCTCTAAAACTTCCTGGTAGATGGCTGTGAACTTCAGTGGAAGTTCTCCCCAGAATACCCCAAACCATTACTGACACTGGAAACTTCATAAATCCACTGAAAAAAAAAATCTTCATATTTCATGGCTATGCCTAAATACATCGATCATGGTTTGTGTGCATGGGAACAAAACTGATTCTTTAGGAGTATAAAATGGCACAAGGACTTTGTGTTGTTATGAAATGAGGGGCTGTAAATTGGCACTGGGGACTCAGAGTCACAGTTCGTATTTTGTTTTAAACTGTTGTCCTCAAATCAAAGCAAGCTTTGTCAGAAGGTCTTTAATGTCTGCGTCCAGGCTGTTGCCACACAACACAATCACACTTTGTTTCTGTGTTTGATTTTGTAGATGCAAAGAAATCAAAGTGGCCCTTTTTGAGGCGCAGTACGGTAGGTGTGCCGTTTGCCTACTGGTCTGTCTGGTGTGTGTGTGTGTGTGTGTGTGTGACTGGTGCCAGTGATGTGGTCTGTGGTTTGTTTGGATGTACTTTGTTACAAAACTGGTCAGTTGGTTTGGACATTGTTCTCTGACCCACTTCTCAAAGCAGATTAGTGCGTTTCCTTTTATCCCCTTTAGGTCACAGTTTTTGCAGGGGGTTGAAATGTAGAACTTGAGCCAGACTTTTTAATTCACTTCTGAAGGTGTTATTTTTGCTCATAATGACCAGAGCTAAACAGAAAATACAGAAATGATCTCTTGTTTTCCAATACAGTCTGTTTGGTGTCTGAGTTTTGTTTTCTGTCTTCCAGACTAAAGGGAAATTGCAGGTGGGCACAGTATCAGATATTGAAAAATACCTTTCAACGGTGCAGATTCAAGACTGGAGAAACACTGACTTTCAGAAGTATAAGGTGAGGACCACCAGCAGCAAAGCTTCTTTGCTTTGTATGTTAATCGTCAGATTGGCTTAGTATGTGCACTCATCCAGGACATGTTTGAGCTACAGAGACCTTCAGATTTCTAATTTAAACACAACTCACTGTTTACTAAATGATTTAGAAATGACCAAACAACAGTTAGCGGGAATATCCTGCGGAGTTAAAATGACACAGTTTGTGTAAGAACCAGAATTTCTAGGCGGCAACCAGTTAGAGCCATTCTACAAAAGTCTATAAACAAACACTGACCCGCATCTGATTCACCATGGTGGCAGGAAACTTACAAAGAAAATGCAGCTTTTTTTCTGTGCCAACGTGCTCTGAGGGAGACGCAGCTTCCTCGTTTCTCACTGTCGTCGTTTGTCTGTTCAGGACTTTTCTCTGGCTGAGTTCCTCCAGGATCAGTCCTCGCAGGTGGGCGTCACCTCTGACCCTCAGGGTCGAAAGAGACAAGAGGCCATCTGGGAACTCTTCACCAGCGAGTGCGTTTACTTCCTGGATCAGCTCATGGTTCTCAAAGAGGTGACCTTGTCCATTCAAAGCATCACAATGCTCCACGCAAACACACAGAACCACAAACAAATCGACCAAACCCAAACGAAACCCAACTCCTGCTGCTTTGTGTTTTATTTATTATCTCCCTGAATTCTTGTGTTTGGTTCACGTAGAAACCTCTGTTGGGTTGTCCTTCCCACAGAATAGTGGATTTGAAATTTAAAACCACATTTGGACACTTAGCTCTTTCTGTTTGTGCCTGTTTTGTTCCTTTCAGGTGTTTTCAGCCACACTCATGAACCTGCAGCAGAACAACTGCCTCATGGATGTTGACTCATGGAGCCTGTTTGCAAACCTGAATGAACTTTGCCTGGTGAGACATGATGCAAATAAGCCGTATTAGTCTTGTTGGATTATATTTCTAATGTAAAACTATTTTGAAAAAAAGAGCATTGTTAGAGGTAGCTTAGTAAAGCTGCGAAAGAAAAAATCTTAAGACTGTAGATTTAAGACTATCTCAAATCTTAAGATACAGTACCTGTAGGATTACAATTGGATCCTAGTTTTTACCTCGTAAACCTTTTTGTTTTACTTTAAGTGTTAAATGTTGATCACTGTACCAAAAAAATAAGCAGCCTTAATAAGAATTGCGTTTGGCGCTTCTTCAGGTTGTCCACTATTGTTGAGTTTGGGTTACCTGTGTCAAGGTGTAATGAGAGTTTTAAAAGTTTTCAAAAGCTTTAAAATCATTTTCTGCATACCTACCCTTCAGGCTAAAGTATTTTAATGGCTTTGTGTTGTGTAAAGATCCCTCTACCCTGTCTCTTGCTTCACACTGCAGATCCCTTCAAAAGAACCTTTAAAAAAAGCTGTTTGTACATATTTTATAGTCAAGAATGCATAAAAATAATCCATAAAATAAAAATAATTTAAAAGTACAACTATTTTTGTCCTTTTAGTGTTGGAAGGGCTAAATAAAAACGCAATTAAAACTATAATTATTATTGTTGATAGCATTCCTTTTGCCAGCAATTTTATTGGTAATTTTACTAAATTGTAATTCTTATATTAAACTCAAGTTCGGGGACACGATTCTTTTCCACATTATGTTTCACCAGAAGGTCCAGCACTTCGCCTCCCATCTGAACCCACCAAATAACACGACCACATCCACAAAGAGACATGAAATTCACCCCAAAAGGGGGGTAGGGGGGCGGTATAACGTCATAAAATGGGATTTAAGGTCCAGATTTCTCTGTTGGATAATTATCAAAAAAGTATGTAGAAAAACAATGTGTGAATAACGAAGTCAAATTTATAGCAATATATATATATTTGTTTTTCAAACTTGTATACATCAGATATTTATGTGGCAGACAGAAACAGTTTAGATCCTCTCGTTTAGATTCTTCATGTTGAATTAAAACAGTAAGTAAATAAAAAGCGCTTATAATTTTTGTCAGGTTGGTGCATGTTTTCATTTTAGAAAATGTGATTA
Organism: Poecilia latipinna; assembly: GCF_001443285.1. Taxonomy (NCBI): domain Eukaryota; kingdom Metazoa; phylum Chordata; class Actinopteri; order Cyprinodontiformes; family Poeciliidae; genus Poecilia; species Poecilia latipinna. The sequence continues at coordinate 115,876 of NW_015113045.1, forward strand.
GTCTGTTCGCTCCTGTACTTGATTTGAACTTTGACCAAGGTCAAACCAAAAAATAACGATCATATTAAAAATGTGTCCAGAAATGCCAGTCATGTTAGACTGAAAACTTAGCCTCTTGGCCTTTCAGTGACACCTGACTTGCCGTTTCTTTTTCCTGTGCAGATCAGCTTTAGTTTCCTGAACAAACTCTTGCGTGTCATCAAGAACTTGTTGAGTGTTACCCAAGGGGACGGGCCGACCCTGCTGGAGCTGCTGAGCAAGGCGAGTGTGTGTGTGTGTGTGTGTGTGTGTGTGTGTGTGTGTGTGTGTGTGTGTGTGTGTGTGTGTGTACACTGTGACAGCAGACTTTTACACGCACTGTTTGTGTGTGAAGATGTAGAACTGATGGCTTTGCACATCCAGCTGCATTTCAATGCAGCTGCTTTAGTTTGTCTTACTCTAAAATTCAGGTTGGTGCTATGTGTAATCCTAAAACAATTTTTTTCTCACTGCTGTTTTTCAAAAATGCTCTAAGAAAGATGTGAACTGCAAGTGCCTCTGAATATCTTTAAAAACAATAACTAAATACATAAACAGTGAAGCCCATGAATTACATGGAGTCTGATCACCCATCATACATCAGATTGAATATAACTTCTCAATCTGCTGACAGGTTTTTGAGGAGAGCATATGTCACTGTCTGGAGAAGTACTGCCTCAACTACTCAGCAGCGCTGCTTTATCTGCACAACCTGATGCCCAGGGAGGACTTCGGGTCATACGTAAAGGTACAGGAGACGGCTGAGTTCAGGCAGAAGCTGATTTGTTTGTGTCAGTCAGCAAATGCCAGAACGCAGTGTACCTTTGACTGTAGGTAGTGTGTGCCAAGTATGAGCGAGGACACCCAGCAACGCTTCTTTTAAACAATTAGTTCGGTGTCTCACAGTCCTACCAATGAGGAATGGCATCCTTTTGCATCTTGTTATCCTTCCTGATTGTTGAAATGTGCTTCCTAGAGGGATCTCCCTCCTTAAAAGTTAGCTCTCTGCACTATTGTTCCAAACAGTGGTTCATTTACTACGAGATGTTTGTCTCCACTCTGCCGTCTTCTTCTCATGAATCCTTTCTTTGTCTCCTTGCTTTCTGCTTAGTGGTGTGAAAGGAGCGAACAGTGCCGGAGGCTGCAGCTACGCGACCTGTTGGTGGCGCCTCTGCAGCGGCTAACCCGATACCCGCTGCTGCTGAGGAACATCGCAAAGAGATGTCAGGTGTTGGAGGAAAGTAGGGAGCTGCAGGTTATAGCTGACAAAGTGGACACATCTATATGTGAGCAGCACGTACACCTTTCCTCTGAATGTCTTCATCTTTAATATGCATCAACCTTTCTGAGCGTTTGACTTTATCTCTGGCTGAAAAAAAAAACTGTTGTAGGATTTGTACATTAGATTGCTAGAAAACAATCAGATCTTTTCTCTCTTTTTTTGCCACATCTTCAGTCGCCAGACATCAAAGTGTTGTCGCTCACTTGGGTTTCATCAGCATATCTGTGCAGGTGTTTTCAATTCTATTTGAACACAAATGGCATGTGTGGCAGGTGTCAGAATGGTTACAGACCAGTTTTCTTTAAGAGCAGGTTACTCGGCTGTGTTGGACAGCAGCCAACGGACCTGTTGTGGCACTTCTCTCTGCAACCAGGACAGGAAAATGTGCAGCAGGCGTTCACTTTGATGTCATTTGGTTCTTTTGTACAGAAAACCCACATGGACTTAATACCGAGTTGCTTACCGCCTCTTTTCTGAGACGCATGCTCCTGCAAGCACACCTTTTGTAATGGCTGTGACGAAAAGGAACAGCAGATGGGAGTTTTGTGGTCATGGGTGAAATATATCGGCCAATGTCCTCTCTGGGCGTGGGGAATGTTTACCATAAAATCTGTAATCTCTCACGAAATTCAGCCACACCCGTGTTTGGCATCACCATGCACAAATGAGTACAGTTAGATAAGATTTATTAGCAATCTTGTCTCTGTGATGAGCCTTAGGTATGATTAAAAAGATGCTGCATTTCCTTGTCGGTGTAGGTAAAAATGGTGATGCCGTCCAAGTTTTTGTAAAATCCTTTAATTCACTCTAAACAGTACAAACATATTTACAAAAAAATTAGACACCCGGTAAACATTTAAGAGTTTAGAGCAGTTATTGTAGCTCTGACAGAAATATATATATATTTTTTTTATATTGGTGTGAATTTGTTGACAATGAGTGACTGAACTAAACTTTTATACATTAAATTCACACAAAAAAATGTGCAAAATTATTTTTAACTTACCAGAAATAAGACAATCCAGTTTTGGTTTATATATTGTCTTTTGCAGTAAATCTAAATCGGCAGAAATGTTTTATTCAAAACATTTCTCCAATCTCATTCATGGGTTCTGATGTGTATTTGTGACTTGCAGGCTCATCAACATTTCTGCAAGTTTTATCAATTTATTTTTATTGTGATTTACAGTTTTATACGACCTTGTTTTGCAAAATTATTTAAGAGACAGCATTTTTATTTATTTAATATGTACAATGGATTCTTTTGTTTTTAATATGTTGCATTTATTCAGGATGATGCACCCTTTCTTTTATAGCCATGTTCCCCCTTAATTCATTTTAAACTTTACAAATTAAAGCATACTTTTGCCCTTAAGTCAAATGGATTGAGAGGTTTGCTTAAAAATTCATAATGTTTTGTTTCTGTGGTTATTTTAAATTAAGGAATGAACTAAGTTTATTGGTTATGGAAGTTTTGCTCCTCGTATGCTGCATTAACGTTTGATGGTGCTTCTTGGTGTTCATTCAAACGGTTCATTTCACATTATTTCAGTCTTGTTAAAGGAGCATTGTTTTTACTGAAAATGTAATCTTCGTCCTTGTTAGATGTTAAGTTGTGGCTCTTCTGTTTCCAGGTGATTTGGAAGGGAAGGTCAAGTGGCTGGATAATTACCAGAAGGTGAAACAGCTGAGAGATGCGCTGGTGTGGCTGCCGGTTTGGGAAAGAGACAAACGTGCCTTCATCCCAGAGGTTCGTTTGATTGGCATATATTTTAACATCTTAATGTTTGATCATCACACATGATTGTCACAAACATCACTTATGTGTAAAATGTGATAAGTAATATCTGATTCCACATTTGAAGTTGTTTATCTTTTAGCTTTGCTGATCCTGTCAGGAGCTCAGGTCTGATGTGATCTGCTTCTTTTCCAGAGTCTGAAACATCTCCTGAAGGCCGTCACTCTGGACAATCTGATCTCCCACAGAAGTCTGCTGAACGAAGGGAAGCTGGTGCTTACAGGTGTCTACCGTTGGCCAAACCCAACACTGTTCATGTCCTTTTTTAAAAAAAGAAATTGTACAGAAACTTAGAATGTCTCTCTTTGGTTCATCACTAGAGAATACAAAGCTCATCGATGTTTATCTGTTCCTGTTTGATGAATTCCTGCTGATCACAAAGATAAAGAGAAGCAAGAAGGTATGCACCCATCTTGTTCTGTTCTGGGCCAGTGGGAGATGCTCTGTGGAGAGTGTCATGTATCTGAACTTTGTTCCCGTTTTTTTTTTTTTTTTTCTTGCTCTGACTTTGCGCACAGAGGTCTGTCAGTTCTGAGCAGAACCACCTGAGGCTGCAGCAGAACCTGGAGCTGGACCAGCTGCTGAAGGAGGGATGCACCTTCACGGTTCTCGATCAGCCCATCTCTCTGGATCGACTGCAGCTCAGGAACATTGATCAGCTAAACGCCTCCAGTAACTACACCTGATGCAGAGTTTTTCTACATATTTTAGCAGAGAAGATTGAACAATTAAAACATCACACGCTCTTACTTTCTGTATCTGATGATAGAACTTTCTGCTTTGTTCACAGCATCAGGGCTGCCACATTCTTTCATCATAATGCACCACAACCGGTACCAACAGTGTATCGGTGCGTTCATCCTTCAAGCTGCGTCAGAGTCTGCCAAGGTAGATGAGTTCAAGCCTGAACTTATGACAAGTTTCAAATGGCATGCACGTAAAAGACTGGAAGGAAAATGTCAATAGTTTTGGCAATGTTATGCAAACAAAATGTGAAAACTGAGAAAACCACAAAACAGACCTAGACAAAGTAATCCATAATTGTGAAGTAAAAGGTTTTATGTCGTTTTATTTTTTATCAAATGGAAATATGAAAACTGTTGTATGCGTTCGTGTTCACCCCTGAGTCAGCTTTAGTTGTGCTTCAGAGTAGCACCACTACTCCACTTGGTAGCAAACACAGCTGCAAGTCTTTTAGGGTTAGGGTCTCCAGCCACAGATCAGACCTGTGGAGGGCGAGTCGTATTTTCTCCATGGTGGCCGACATGATCCTCTTCCTTCTCTTTTTCACTCCATATCCTAATGTTTCTCAAGCACATCAAAAGAAGCACGTGGATGTTTCTGGGTTTTTCAAAATAAAACCACTCACACATTCATTTGTCTGCACTGCTTAAGTAACTACACATTTCTGGTACCGGTCTAGGAGTCAGTGGTTAGACCCCGGTTCTGCCAGCTTTTCATCCAGCTTGAGCTCATTCAAATTGGATGGAGAGTGATGATTCAAACCACAGGTCTTCTTTTTGACAACGGGCTCACTGTGCAACCCATACTGCATGTAGATTAAAAATGTATATTTTGCTCTCACTCGACCAGAGCAAGTGGAACTTCCAATTAGCTTCATGGACCTTTTTATGAACATTTTTTTGGGCTGGATACAAATGCATGCCACACTTTTCAGATTTTTATTTTTTACAGTTATGTAGTTCCTTGTGTTACTATGAAAAATCTAAAAAGAATTTACATTTGTCTGTAAAATGTAAATTGCTTACATTCTTGATTACCAGTAACTTAATAATTATGCATCTTCCCATTTTAGTTTTGCCTTTTGTTCACACAGAAGCAATAATACAAAGAGTTTGTGCTCAATTCTTACACATAGCTGCTGTTATTTCTGCTCCTGACCTCCTCCTTGTGCAACTTTTCCAGAGGGAATGGATGACGAAGTTAGAGGGCGCTGTGGCGGCGCTGCTGAAGCTGGACTCTCAGCAGCCGCGAGTCAAGAGCTCCTCCCTGTGGCTGGAGTCCTCCCAGATCTGATCCCATCCAGCAGCACTTCAAGCCACTGGAAACGATGTCAATGTGCACTTCACTGTCCCTAGGAGTCCGTCACAATGACTGCTCCAACACTAGGATTATTTTGTAAATTCTGTGTGCCTTTAAAGGCAGCTAATGTGTTAGTGTACAATAAATTCTTATGATTTATTTGGTTCTTTTTTTTTTTTCTCACTTCTGCTGGAGGATTTTCAGATTGTATTTCCCTACATGTTTTTTCTTAGATTTCTTTTTGCCAAATTTGACTCAAGGGAAGCTTTTTAAAATAAAAATTCAAATACTAAATTTATGAAAGTTTGATATAGAAGCATCAATACATAATCAGGCTATGATGGAAGAAAAAAGTTGACATTTTTTCCAAATCAACTAAAATGTTTGCAAGCAAACCAAATTAACATTTGTTGAATATCAAAATGATTACAAGGTTAGGTTATGAAATATTTAAGGATTTGAAGATCCGTGAATACTGTTTAACCCTTTAAATAAGAGACCAATGTTGACTTTGGAGGAGTTGCAGAGATTAGCAGCTCAGGTGTAAAAATTTGCAGACAGAATTTAGGAATCCAAAGTACATGAACGAGTTCACGAAAGAAAAATCCAAAGGAGACGAAGTGTTGAGCAGAACTCGGCTGACGGGAAACATGCTGAAAAATACAGCATCCCCACTGTAAAAACATGGCGGTGGCAGCATCATGCTGTGGACAATGAGCAGCTCACTATTTGTCATTTCCTGGACACACCTAAAATAGACAAGTGGACAATTTTCAGACAAGAACCTAAAGAAAAACGCACATCGCAGACCTTTAGAAACATACTGCAGGTTTTTTTTATTTACACTTGTCAATGAAAAAGAAAATCAACATGGCGCATGTGAACACAGAGTACACCACCTCATCCCTCCATGCAGGTCAAACGAAGCCGCCCAGACTGTACAAGATCTCAGCAAGCAGCAGAGGAACCTGGCCTCAGGCACACCTTAGCAACCACCAGGTACGTCCACCAAAGTGAAAAGTAAAGCCGTCATGCACGACAACCGACAGCGACGCATGAAGCCACAAAAGTCTGTGGTATCGCTTTGTAAATATGAGTGAGACACTGATGAATCCAAACACTGTTTCACTGCACATCTCTACGGCCACACGGAAACGATTTACCTCTCTCATTACGAACATTTACAAAGATAACTAAGACGGCATTAGTAAATAAGCAGGAAATGCTGAAGCCTGTATAAAGTTGGTTGTCCTATGTTTGCAGCCTGGCAAAGACGGGCCTGGAGTAGGTGGGGTAAGGTGCAAAACCTCTCACCAGTCCTAGATCCTGAATCGGATGCAAGTAGTGATACCTTTGTGACGTCCATCGTCTAGAAATAGTGCGTTTTCTCAGTCGAACTGAGGTAGGCATGAAACCAATTTAACATAAAAAAAAAAAAAAGATTTTTCAGAAGGTGAAATGGACATTCATGTCTGATGATCATTCAAGCAAAAAGAGCTAATTTGGTAAATCTGAGACACACCGCTTGCTGCAGAATACTGTGCATAATCGGTTTTACAGTGTTTCCACTTGCTCCAGTCAAAAAAAGAAAACCAAAAAGTACAATAGATCCCATCAGAACTCGCAAGCAATTATAAATTAAAATAGCAGGAATTTAGCTTTACAGTGTTCTCAGCTGGACAGAGAACCGACGGTCACTGCTGTACCTGAAGGCAGCAGTTCCTGAACCTCGAGTCGGAGAGATGCCGAGCTTCTGAGCAGCCAGGATTCATGCAGCAGGCATGACCGTGCACGCACGCACACACACACACACGCACGCACGCACGCACACATCACTACAGTTATTGCTTCAAAGCAGAGAGCACACACTCAAACACATTCAGTGCTGTTGGACTGCAGAAAAGACCAAATTAAAACATGGAGGCACCTTCAGTTACTGCATTACCACAACCTGAAGATAATAAACACACACGCAATCAAGTGACAAAGCAACAAAAAAGACTCACGATAAAAATGTCACAACTCAAACGCTTTCAGGCAAATACTGACACATTACAAACTCTGCTGCAGACATTCTTTGGTCATGAAATGAACTCAGTACATACATTTCTGCAGATTAGGAAACATGCTGCCATACAAAGAGAACAGGAAGTAACTGACATGAGAGGTTCTGGACAAGACGACTGATCTTTGAAGATCATGAAAAAGATAAACACTGTAAATGTTAAAAAGGCCTAATTTGAGTGTTTATTTCATAAAATTTACATATAGAAAATAAACACTTCAGCTGACACCAAGACATGTTTAGTTATTTCTGCTTTTACCATCTAAGCAGAGATGCACCAATCCGTTGGGCAGGGATGAGACTCAGCCAATTTTCCCAACATAGAAAGTCAAACACAAAGAAATCAGATCATTTCTTTTGTTGTCCGTTGAATTCACCAAAATTAATAACTCTCTCCGCTTTCAGTTCATAAGTGCATCAACAAAGTGGACCAAAATGTGTTTTAGAGATCATCTCCTGCACCGGCTGTGAGGGAATCCGGAACATTTTCAGGTTTTTTTTTATGCGTTATAATCTTCAGAAACAAAATTAAAAAATGGAATAGATCAAAACTGTAGTTAATAGAATAAACTGAAAATAAATGCAATTTTTAGAACCCAAAATTGATTTTTAGTTAAGTGAAAACACTGAGGAAATTATAATACTTCAGATGTAGCTTTATGACTTTAAGGTGACAATTTATATGCTGTAATTATTTAATGAGACAGGTGTGATCTGCAGATAAAACCAGAAGACAGAATGTTCTTATTCTACTAAAAACTAACACTATTTTTGGTCAATAAATGCATCAATGTGCTTTTCTGCACCAAACAGAAGTTTGGGACATTTGCACTGCTCCATTATTTTTGGAATTTCTTCACTTTCCATAGGATTAATTGCCTCTACTGATACCAAAGTACCTTCAGGATACTTTTCTTCTATTAATATTTGTCCTTATGGGAAAAAAATGTCACTATCAGAAGTGGGAATTGGTTATTGGCCTAGAAAAGACAGACCAGTCCAGCTTTTTCTGCAGTTTTCAGAACCTAAATATGCTTAACAGGATTTTTTCTTTTCCTAAATGATACTTTTATAGGTAGTTCTTTCTTACCTCGAATGCATGAATTCAAGAGTTCTATAATAGAGTTGTATAATTACAAGCAAATAATAAGTTACTTGCATTTATCTTTGTATGGCAGAGCTGCACTGAGCTGAGTCGGTTCACGCCCCGGAGCAGCGTGACGCTAACAGACACGAGCAAAGATCAAAGCAGCCACCTCACAACTGCCGACGATGCCGAACACCGATGGAGGCCTGAATACGAACTTAAAGGAGGTGAGCGCGGATCCACCCCGCCTCCGCTCTCTGGCAGTCCACAGGAGGAGCAAAAGGCACAAAAACAGATACGGACGGTCCCAGCTGATCCCACTGCATCTCCGCCGCGTCTCCTCTGCACCGCGGCCGGACGGCCTATGCAAATGGGAGTCTTTTTTTTTTTTTTTTTTTTGCGCTGGGGCGGTCTCTCATTAGTGCACATTTAAAAAAATGACAAAGACTAGCCTTCTTCTGCCCGCTGGAATATAAAGGGTTAAAGGGAGGGAGTTGAGGGGCAGGAGAACACCGAGGATCAGCCCTGGAGCTCCTCAAAGCACGTCTCGCAAACCCGAACGGGCTTCTTGGAGGACGGCGTGAGGGCGCTCCTCGCTGAGCACTCGCCGCAGAAGATGTTCCCGCAGTGTCGACAGTGGTGCTGCGGACGCAGAGAAGGAGGGAGGGAGGGAGGCAGACGACGGGCACTCAGTAAAGACAAACGGGAAGCAGAACGCGTCTCTCGCCGGGAACAACGAGGGGGTTTCTCACCTTCCTGACCGTGACGGTGAAGCCCTTCCCACAGGCCATGCAGTTCTGGACTTCGTGGTCCTCCGCCCACTTTCTGGTCAGACTCTGCGACTGTTTGATCTGTGGGCGTCGACAGCAGCAGTCAGACTCGGGGAGCAACGCCATCGACCCGCCTGTGAGCTGCAAGCGCAGCGCGGCCGGCTCACCTGGAGCGACTGGTTCTCTCTGCCGAGCTCCTGCATGGCCGCCGTGGTGTCGTCCAGCTTCCTCCGGAGCTCCACCACTTTGGCCTGGAGCTTCTCGATCTCGCCTTCACCCGCGACGCACCTGCAGGGCAAACGGCGCAGATCACTAATAGGCGTATATGCTACTCGGAGGGATGAGAGGTTTTCTATTTTTTGATTTCTCCTCCTGATTTGGACAGATTTAAATCCACTTTTTATGAAGACTTTAAACCGGACTGTGCTGTGGAACTAGTTGTCGCTGCAGAGCCGTTTACCAAAAGTCAGATCGTCTCTCTTGTTTGTATCCTCAAAGTCTGACTGGAACAACTTTCTTTGTCCAAGAGTAAAAATAAGAAGATCAGGGCTAATATTTTCTCTTTGTTTATACCCTGCACTTTCTTTTGTCATTTTGTCCCAATTATGATCGTCCTTCAAAGAAAGAAAAGAGACACAATGAAGGAGGAAAGGTAGGACACAGGAATGCAAGTGAAGGTAGACACCAAAAAGGAAGGAGACAACGAGACGGAAAGACGGCAAGGTAGAACACGGAGGGAAGAGGAAGGAAGGAAAGAAAGGCAAGGGAACAAGGAAAAGAAGGACTCAACAAAGGAAGGGAGTGAGGAAAAAGAAAGAAAGGGCAGATGAACTAAGAGTAGGATGGACACAGAGCAGTGATAAAAAAACATAAAAGGAGGACAGAGTGAAGACAAGGATGAAAAAGAACAGAATGGACGGAATAAAGGAGCGGCTTTAAGACAGGAGGGAATCGTTCACCTTGTTCTGTGGAACGATTCTGCTGTTCCCGCCTCGTCTTCTGGACTCATTTAAAAAGCAGCCTTTGTGAAACACCTCATCATTTTTACATGTGTGAAAGGGCACACGTAGATAGAACTGAAAACCTCCTCTCCACGTGTGCCCTGACCTCTCCAGAAGAGCCCGCCGCTCGTCCTGGTTGTTCTGGACCGTGGCCTCCAGCACAGCGATCTCCCCTCTCAGCTCGTCCGTCTGCTTCTCCAGCTCGCCGACTCTCCGCTGGCTGCTCTGCCACTCCCTCTTCAGCGTGGCCACGTTTTCATTCAGGGCCGTGACCTGCACGCTCAGCTTAGCCTCAGCCTCCTCCCCGCGCTTCACCTGCTCCTCTCTGGCTCTCCTCTCCGCCGCCTGCAGAAGGAGAGCAGAGGAAACGGATCGCTAGAAGACGCGATCCGTTTCCTCCACTTGAGTTTCACGTGGAGGGGGGACTTACGAGTTGGTCCTGGACTTCCTTTGTCTGGGCGAGGAGCTGCTGCTCTCGCTTGCTCCTGTTGTCCTTGGTGACCTGGTGCTCCTTCTGCTCCTCCTTGAGCGCCCCCTGCGCGGCCTCCACTTGACCCTGCAGCTCCAGTTTCTGCTGGATCAGCAGCTGCTTGGCTTCCTGCAACTCTCTTAGTTCCTAAGGAGGAATTGTTAACAAAGGTTCAGGTGCTTTCAACAAAGGATCACCATGTGTTTATGACAATAAATGAATTTATAAAGTGTTTCCCTAATCAATACTCAAACGGCTTTCCACTAGTATTTTTTTTTCATAACATATCCAATTTTAATCATTTTTTCCCCCCCACATTATTTTCTAAAAAACACCATTACAAAAGACCAAAAATATTTTTAAAAAGTGACTGATTTCAATCATCCCTTCAGGGACGATAATTTTTCTTTACGGTAATTACGAGAACACGATCATTACTAGCTGAGTGAAGACGTAATTTTAGAGTTATCGCAGTCTGGTGTGAGCAGCTCAGTCCGTGTGGTTCCCCTTCTTCAAAATACTGATTTGTTTGCATGATCATTTCAAAGTCCTGTTACTGATAATGATTTGATACTGATGTGGTAAAAGATTACGCATTAACGTCACAAGATGCTCGACATTTCTTATTTTAACTTTCGACTTTTTGTGTAAAAGTTCTCATGAGATTAATCCTTCTTTTCCTAATATTATGGCTTTATTCTGGTATTATTTCGACTCTATTGTTGTTGTTCTGGTCATAAAAAAAAAAGAAAGAAAAAAAAAAAACTTAGACTAGCCCAAGTATTTCGTCATAGCGTTGACCTGAAATCAAAGTGATAAAACATGCATGTCAAGCAAAATGGCCGCCTGGGTGGGCTGACATCACTCTGCATGGAAACACAAAAAGTGTACTGGTAAAAAAAAACAAAAAAAAAAACAAAGAAATCCAGACCCAGTTGAGCCCACTGACTGCTGAGTTGAGCTGATGATGAGTTTAAAACGTCGCTGACGTCGTGAAGAGCTGACCCACCTTCTCACTTTTCTCCGCCAGCGTTTTCAGGTCAGAGGTCAGTTTGCTGCTGTTCTTTTCCAGCGCGCTCTTGGCTTTGTTCAGCTCCTCCGCCTTGCTTCTCTCCTTCTGCAGTTCCTCCTTAACTTGACCCTGCGTCAGTTCTCACACGCTTAGCAAATTATGACAACGCAATCGTGAGCATTGCTGTTCAAACCCTTCGACCGACCTCTTGCTTTTGCAGCTCCTTCAGGGCTTGTTCCTGCTGCTGGAGCGTCTGGTGCCGTTTGGAGAGTTCTTGCTCCAGTGCGGACCGGGCCGCCTTCAGCTCCTGGATCTGAGCCTCCAAAGCCGACTGATGCGTCCGATTGGCGGCCAGCTCCTCCTGAGCCATGCTCAGCTTCTCCTCTGAGCTCTGGAGACACAGAACATCTCTCAGTTTGTGCAAGACCGCAGAAAAGTATGCACACTTTGTCACGTCACAACGAGGACCTTAAATGTATTTTTCTTTTCAAAGGTGACCTATCATGCTTTCTTGAATAGTTTAGGATAAGTCTAATCACAAAATCATTCTTAGCAGAATCTGCTCAGTTCTGCATGTTTTGAGCTCCTTTCAGAACCAACTGTTTTAGGGCCTCCTGTCACTTTAAATCCAAATAAGCTGCCCTTGGCCACGCCCCCAACTTAAACAGATGTGCATTTATGCAACCGTACATGTTTGAAAAGCAGAAGTGGAGCCTCCCGCACTACCAACGCAAATGCAACAAATGGTTTCTGGATGTCAAGTCAACGAAACACTTGGGTTTTGCAGCAGCCATTGTACAGCGCAATTGTACGGTGGTAAAACTAGCTGAGCATATAAAATTCCTATGAAATACAAAAAAAATAAAAAATAGCTGAAAATGTTAAAAGGACTCCTTTTTCTGCTGGGCACTGTGAACCTGGTTTTGCATGTGGTGATTTTTGCACCTTCAGGTCTTGACGCAGAGAGGAAACCTCAGAGTCTTTGCCGTAAAAGTCGGACTGAAGCTTTGAGAGGTTTTCCTGGCTTTGCTGCAGTGACTGCTGCAGCTCCGCCGCCCGGCTCCTCTCAGCGGTCAGATCCTGGCCGAGCTCCGACACCCGAGCCGTCAGTTTCCTCTCCTCTTCTGCCTGGAGAGGAGAATCAAACAAACGTATGCTCGGATCCTCCCTGTGCGTCGTTTCAAAGCTGCTCGTCAACATTACAGAAGATCCTCACCTTCTTGACAGCCGCTTCCTGCAGGTCGGCCACTTGGCCGCTCAGCCTCTTCGCCTCCTCCTCCATGGATCCCCGAACTGTCTTCAGCTGGTCCTGCAACTTCTTCAACTCTTCCTCCTTTGCCTTCAGCGTCCCCCGAGTCTGTGAGTGCTGCTGCTCAAATGACGTGAGCCGCGCCTTCAACGTTTTCTCCGCCTGGCATTTGAGGAATCACCTTATGAGTAAAACCTGAAACGGTGAAGCTCGACTGACTGCTTTTTCAGAGCGTTACCTCTCTCGTTTGCTCCAGCTGCTCCTTCGATTCGTTCATTTTCTTAGTGATGGCCTCGTTAGTTTTCAAAAGCTCCTTTCTTGTCTTTTCGTTAGACTTGTCCTGAAGATTAGAGCAGAACACTGCTTTCAGTTCCTGTTTTGTCTTTTTTTTACGCTAGTGGTTATTTATTTGATCAGGGTTGAAGGTCGAACCCACCTTGTCCTCCATGGCTGATTTATGGTTCTTCCTGTCGGCCTCCAGCTGATTCTGACTCTCCTTCAGAGCCTTGTTGGCCTTCTGCAGGCTCTCCTGAGTCGCTCCGAGCTCCTTCCTCTGCGCCTCCTTCTCCTGCTGGGCCTTCTGCAGCTCTGCAGCCAGACTCTGAGCCTTCTTGCTCAGCTCCGCTTGCCGACTCTGTCCCTCCTGGGTCACCTTGTCCAGGTTCACCTTCAGAGCCGCCATTTCCTGCTCACAGCGCTCCAGCTGCTGCTGCACGCCACTCGCAGCCGCAGCCTTTTTCTGCAGCTCCTCATGCAGACTCTTCGTTCTAAGTGTAGACAAACACATCAGAGATGTTAAAAAAGCCAAACGTTCAGGAGTGAAGATTTAATGCGTTTCTTCTGAGCTCACCCTTCCTTTTCTGTTTCCAGGGAGCGCTGCAGCTCCTTTGCTTTCTGTTTCACCTCTGAACTTTCCTTCTGCAGTTTCTGCACCTCCAGCTGCAGCTGATCTCTCGCGGTCTGCACCTCCGCCGCCTGAGACTCCAGTTTCTGTTCGAATCAAATGGTTGGTTTTTAAAGCGCACGCCGCCAATGGTTGCGATCGTGTTTCTAACACAAACCTTGCTGAGCCCTTCCAGCTGCTCCACCCGCTGCTCTGAGGCCAGCAGTTTGTCTTTACATTCCTTCAGGCTGCTCTCCAGCTGGGCACTCTGCTCCTGTCTGTCTCTGAGCCTCTGGGCCTGATCCTCCAGCCTCTTCTGCGCTTCGCTCAGCTCCTGCACGACACATCAAGGACATTAGAAGGCGGCTATACGAAAATCCAGAGCGGAAAGACAGGAGACACCGCAGAAAACTTAAGAGGCCACTGTTTCAGGAAACAAAAGGGGGTAAAGCAGTTGGATTTTAGCATAGAAATATAAATAAATAAATAAATAATCAGCGCAAAGAAAAAAACCCACCTGCTGTTTGTCCTGCAGAGCGTGCTGAGACGCCTCCAGGCTGTTCTCCAGGTCGGCCTTCTGCGCGGCCTTGGCCGCCTCTGCAGACAGGAGCAACTCTGTTTTGGCCTTCAGCTAAAGGAAAACAGACAAATGGAAAAAACTCGTTAGTCCAACGGGACAGCGGACCGATGGACGTTTTGAGTTAAAAGTCACCCTCGTTCGAGTGACAGGCGCACCTGAGCGTCCAGCTGGGATACTTTCTCCTTGCTGTCAGTGAGCTGGGCGGTGAGCTCGGTGACGGACGTCTCCAGGGTCTGCGCTCGGTCCTGGGCTGAACGCAGCTGAGTCTTCTGCTCCTGGACCTGCTTGTGGAGGTTGTCCTGGGCCTGCTTGTTGCTCTCCGACTGGTTCTTCAGCTTGTCCGTCAACTGCGCAACCTTTAAAAGTCCCGTACGAAAGAATTAGGGCCGAAGCGATTGATCGGATCAATCGTGATGAGGAGATCACTGAAGTAATCGTGAACAGACTTAATTATCGATTAATCGTTAACTGGAGTTAGCGATAAGAATATCCCTGAGTAGTAATGAAGCCAAATCTGTACAAAAAAAAAAATATATATATACATTTTGCATTTAACATAAAAAAATAAATAAATATGTTGTACCCAGAACTCCACAGGAAACAATTTAAGCTTCATCTGGTTCAAATTGTGTGAAAAAAATCTCTTAAGTACCGTTTTATTGGTTAATCCAAAAACAAATGATCAACAGATCAGCCTAACAATGTTAGGTCAAACAGAACGGGTTGAGCTTTCCACATGCTGATGTTAGAAGGATTTTTTTCCCCTTTAGCTGCAGATGCATCGTTTGCTGCAAATGATCAAGTGTACACTAAAGGATTGCTACGTTGTTGCATTTTACAATTAGTATTTTTTTTATTTGAAGGGGTTAAAAGAAAAACCGACATAATTTACCAATTTTCTATCTGATCAATCATCAGAAAAATTGATGGAATAAATCGAATGCAGTACTAAAATAATTAATTACAGCCCTAGAAATCAAAGATTTTGATTTACAGACATTAACATAAATGAGCACAGAAACGTTTAGAACATCGTGATACAATCGTGGAAAGGACGAAGACCACAGAGGAGTGCAGAGGGTGCAGGTCTCCACCTGTTCATGCAGTGCGTGGTTCTTCTCTTTCAGCTGGTTGAGGAGCGCCGTCTCTCCCTCCCCAGCCTGGATTTTGGCACACAGATCCTCTCTCTCCGCCTCCAGCTGGGTCACAGTGTCTTTACTCTTCTGAAGCAGAGCCTCCAGGTTCTGGATCTTCTGGTCTTTGTCCCCGATCTGACGCAGCACCTGCTCCAAGTCATTCTGCAGAACGACGCAAGGAAACATTTTGTATTTAGTTCTGCTGCTGCAGCGTCACGCTGTGGGGATTCGAGAGTTGAACCTGAGGCACCAGGTTTAGTTTCCTCCTGCTCCGTTTTGTGCGACACAAAACAGAGCAGGAGCTAAACTCTTATATCATGCGTGTTCATGTATTAGAATGGCCTAATGAAAGTCCAGACCTAAATCCAACTTGACAGAAAGCCTCCCTGAAGACAATTTTTCAAATATGTCCAGAGATTTTCAGTCAGACCGAGCTCAGGATAAAATGCGAAGAAGAATGGGTAAAAATGTCAGGCTCTACATGTTACTGTTTCAAAAGTTTCAAATCAAAGGGGCTAAAAACAAAACGGATGCCACTCCTGTTATTGCATCCTTTTCTTTCCACTTTAAAAGTAAGCACCGTTGCGTGTTGGTCGACCATAAAACCCCAAATAAAACCCATCGTCTGTGTTCATATAGAGACAACATGTGAACAAGAGCAACTTATGTTATTACTTTGGCACTGTGAATAAAAATCTGTTCTCTCTTGGCCTTCCAGTCTCAGATGAGAGTGTGTGTTGTTGTGCAGTACCTGCGCCTCCCGCAGTTTGCCGTTGGTGTTTTGCTGCAGCGCCTGAAGCTCCTGGTGCTGCTGCTTGGCTTTCTCCAGCTGGTGCTGCAGGTCCGAGTTCTTACTGCAGCTCTCCTTTAGCTGAAGTAAAACACAGTGAATGTTTGTTCATTTTTCTCCCCAAAATACGCCATTTTAAGATCAACTTGTCTTCCCTTGATCGACTAACAAGAATAAACCTTGCGGGAAAGTTTCACATTCCCACCTGTTCTTCAGTTCGGGAGAGTTTGAACTGGAGGTCGGCCGCTTGCTGCTCTCTGTCCTTCAGTTTCTCTCCAGAAAGCTGCCTCTGCTCCTTCAGACGGCCCTGCAGCTCGCCTACCTGCCGCTCGGCCTCCAGCAGTTTGGCATGCAGCTGCAGGAGCGCCAGGAAGTGTGAAAACACGAGACAGAAAGATTAGAAATGGAGAGAAGAACTTGCTAGCACCTCCAGAACCTTGAGCCTTTTCGTTCTGCATAGCTGCGACTCAAACGCTGAGCTTGTACAATAATGCAGTCCGAGTCGATACAGGGGACTCTGTCTCAACATACAGGACATGGCGATTAAGGAGTGCTGTGTGAGCTGAGCTTTGATCTGAATGACTATTGTTTTTGTTTTGTTTTGTTTTTTTAAATCTGTCTGCACACAGCTTTTGTTCTGCACGCTGCTGATCTCACCTGACTGATCTCCGTCTGCTGCTGGGCACCTTGGCTTTCTTTTTCCTCCCTCTGATGCTCCAGCTGCTTCCTCTCCACCTTCAGCTCTGCGTGTTTCACCTCCAGCTCTGCTACCTCGCTCCTCAGCTTGGCCGCCTCCTCGGCCCTCTCCGCCAGCTCGGCCTGGGCCTTCTGAAGGGACGCTTCGGCCGCCGCGGCTCGAGCCTGGAGCTCCTGCACCTCCGAGTCCCGCTCCCTCAGGCTGTCCTGGACGCCCTTCTTGGCAGCTTTCTCGGCTCCCAGAGTGTCCTCCACTTCATGAAGCTCCTTCTCCTTACGCGCGAGTTTCTCAGAGAGACTCTGGGGGGGGGGGGGGGAAAAAAACAAAAAACAAAAACAGAATACGTTGTTATGAGCCTGAGGAGAAACATAAGTAAGACTGGGTTTCTTGTGGTTGGCCTGACAGGAATGATGTCGCAGCACCTTTGTCTTTTATTCCTACACATTTCCTGTTTTCCAACAAATCTTAACTATTTCATACAATAGTCAGCCAGTTTCTGACATGTAAGAACAAAAGGTATTTATCATGAATCTTTTTAGTGTTATTGTTTCTATAAGCATTAAAAGATTCAGAATGCAACTCAGAAACCAACATTTCATTCATCTTGTTCTTATTATGTTGTCTTTATACAGATTATTTATCTCCTTATGAGGGGATGACAAAATCTCGAGCTCGTTTTGTTGAGTTTTATAATAGCTTCACATCAGGATGAAGAAATTTCGTGCCTCTGTTGTCCTGGAAACAATTTCAAATACATTGAGAAATGAGACCTTGAGCTCACTTCATCACACTTATCTCATTATTAAATCTCAACCTTGATTTTTTTTTTTTTTTTGTACACAAACTTGTTATATAAAGAAAACAAGACCATGAGCTTGTTGCTACAGTCAGTTAATTGTTATTATATCACACTGACAAAACCATGAGCTCTCATCTTGTCAAAATAAGTTCAACAAACAACTACAGAAAAGTAATGAGACCCTGAGCTTGTTTTCTCTTTTGCGGGGAATATAGTTATCCATCTATCTAAATATCATCTTATGTAAAGATAATGGGATGTTGAGTTTGACTTGTCGGGATAACAAGAGCTTGATTTAGTGAGAACAGTTTCAGTATCTCACTACATGCTGAGATAATGAGATGCTTTCGCTTGCTTCAGCATCCTGCGATAACATCGCCCATTTGTCAACCTCTGACATTTTTACACACAAACACATACAGCGACATGAAAAACAAAAACCTACAAACTAACAAACACCTGAACAAGATAACACTGCGGCATTAAACGGAGGAGGGCAGATTTGAATATTTTTGGAAGAATGAAACGGGGACATTTATATATATATAAAAAAAAAATGCCATTCTATTTTTTCCCCCCCATACTTACGCAAACAAGAAACACGCTAAAAGAAAAAAAAAAAAAAAAAAAACGTCTATAGTTAAAACAGTTTGATGTAGCGCCTCGTGAACTCCCACGGCCTGTGTGATAGGAGCAACGGAAAGGAACAGTCAAGAGGCCGGACTGAAGTGCGGCACGTCGCCTCTGCACGGAGAGCTCTTTTCACGGCCCGGGCTCTGGCAGCAAGCTCGATAACAGAGTCACGGAGAAGTCTGCACCAAAGTCTACTTTGGTGCGTCTCCTTTTCTCAATGTTAGATTTAGAGACCGATTAACCTCCTGATGGTTGCTTCAACTGGCCTCTAATAAACCAATGTACGGTCAGAAGAAACGGGGCATCAGACTGCAGGGCCCACCACTGTAATCGCTCTGCTATCTGTAAACAAACACTTCCTCCCCCTGCCGTGGGGCCACATCTGAGCCCGATGAGCGACACTTTAATCTCCGCGCCACATTCTTCTCCTCCCGTTGCACCAGTCACATTACCTGGCAGAGGTTAAATTTCTCGCTGACTGACAAGGATGGCAACCAACTATCACCCCCTGCCGGCTTGATAATAGTGCTCACCGTGATATTTGTCAGCAAGCGTCTGTTGCTAAAAGCGGCATCGCGACATTGAGTTGCAGAAAGGGAGGCTCACAGACAACAAGATGGCCGCTGATAAAAAAGAAAAGTAAAATCCCACACATTTTCCAGCCGAGGCTATTTGTTCAGGATTACGTGGCTGTAATGGATGTTTCCTTCTGCTGCTGTGTAAATATTACCTGACACTGTTGCTGCAAATTATTGAGATTCCCCTGCAGCTCGTGGATTTGTTGCGTGTAGACAGCGGCTTCCTGCGGGCCCTTCTCCAGCTCGGCTTTTAGTTGGGATATGGTCATCTGTACATCAGCAGACTTGTGTTAGAGTCTTGCCAAAAACCCTTAAGCGTGTATATTTAATAAACTACAGCGAAGAAGGGATGGAAAAAATTAAATGCAAAGTAATTAAAAGCAAATGGTTGCACACACACACAAAAAAATGCTTGAAAAGAAGTTTCACACTGCTTGGACAACAGAAAAATCTGCATTCGAAAAGGAAAACTCCCAAAGGTTCAATTAAATTGGTGACCGACTTGAATCGAACGGTTTTACCTCCAGTTTTTGAATCTTGTGTATCGAAGGGATACAGTGAGTGAGAGGCACAGGAAGGAGGGGAAGGAGACACGAGGACAGAAGGTAAGTCAGAAAAAAGCATCAACGGCAAGCTTCAGTTTCAGGAGGACAAACAGTTTGTAAACTGATGGGAATAAGGGAGTATTTGACACAAAAGGGGTTTAGTGCGTTTGTCTTTGCCTTTTTAATGATTCATGCGAAACACAAATTCCTCTTTATTTAACATTAAACCGTTCATATCCTTTTGTTTTAAAAACTCATTGAGTTTACTTGCTATTTAGCTGTTTGAATGCATCCATAAAAGCCTAAAATTGATGCCAGTGAGTGTATGTAAACTCATCATAGGAACAGGACACAATTTGTTAATCTTGCATCGTAAAAAGTATCGTTTGCCATTTGTCAGCTCGATGTGCTCAACAGTCGCTGCTAAAAACAGGCTCCATATGCAGCCATTAACATGACTGTGATGTTAATCACGACAGAGAGAAAATCTATTCAGAATATGCTTCTTGGGTAAAAATAGAACTGATAGTTGAGAAAAGAAAGGATTCAGAGCCTGAAGCTCCACGATGGAGCTATAAATACTCCTCTGCTCCAGAGAAAAAAAAAAATCCCTGAATTATTCATAAGGCGGTAATTAAGAGCTGCAAAATGTGCAGGGCAGCGGTATACAATGTAATAACTTCACAGCTCTTCCTGAATAGAAATGTGAAGCTCTCCCTGGAAAAGTGAAGATTCAGTGAGCGGTGGTGTTTTAGCGCCCAAACCTCTGAGGTAGTGTAGTTAGCCTGCAGCTCTGTGTAGTGGCTTTTGAGGCGCTCGGACTCTTCCTCCCGCTCACGGGTCATCTGGTCCATGAGTGTCTGCACCTGGACCAGCTCCTTCTGCAGAACCTCCACGTCCTCCACTCCCGGCCGCTGCAGCTAGGGGGCAGAGCGGAGACACCGGGTCACTCGGGAGGCCGACAGAGAGCTGCTGGGCTGGGAGCAGAAGCTTGAAAAGAAGGAGTTTTGTGTGTTTACCAGTTCTGTTTGAAGTGTCTCATTCTCCTGCTTCTCCCTCTGCAGCTGTTCGCTCAAACTGGAAACCCTCTGATCGGCAGCCTCCCTCAGGCTTTTCTCCTCGTCGTAGCGAGACTTCAGGTCTGACGGATTCGATGTTTTCCAGAAATCAAACGATTAAAATGCCTTAAAGAAACTTTTAAAAAGTAGGAAAATCTGTCTAGAGCATACAATGAAACACATTCATGTAGAAAAGGTAGAACTGGATATGAAAGACAAAGAAGAGACGAATGTGATACGGCAATCTTTCGTAGACTATTTCAACAAGATGAGTGGTTGCATCCACACATTTTATTACCATTATTTTTTAGGAAATGCTTCAATTTATTTATTTGTATGACTTGGACTTGTATTTTGTGTGTGTTCAAGAAAACTCAAAAAAGATATTTTTTTTTTTTTTTTTTTTTTTAAAAGAAGCAAAATGTCCACACAACTTTCAAGAAAATGTGGATACGACACAAAGGCAGCTTTGAGGTTGACAGCAGTTGAGAAAAACAGAACTTCAGCTTGTTAGCTGACCCCCAGCCTCTGACCTCACAGTCTCCCAGTCCCACACTGACCTACTATCTCTGTGGCCAGCTGCGCTGCCTTCTGCTCAAACAGGTCTTTCATCTGCTTAATGTTGAACTTCTCCGTCTCTGCTTCCACCAACTTTCTTTCGAGGGCTGAGGAAGAAAAACACCCAGCATGTTAGCGACAAGTGACCGAAGACTCCATCTCAACGTGTTCTTTGAACGCAACGCTTCGCCACCTGAGTCCTCAGCGCTTATTGGTTCATCGTTCTGTGGAGCAGAAAGACAAAGCAAAGCATCTTTACTGATCACACAGTTGCATATTCAGAGGGCCGGTGCTTTACTGTATTATGCTAAATATCTTAAAGGATTTACTTGCTTCAGTTGTCCTTGAACTTTGTCCAATTCTTTCTTTAGTTCTCCAGAGAACCATCGCTCCTCCTGATCATAAGAAAAAAAAGAGGACAAAAGCAGATCTTACAGCAGATGTTGTCACAGCTCTGCGACACTCACAGCTTTGAAACTTCAACCTCACCTTGAGAGAAGCGTGGAGATCCTGGACCTCCTGCCGCAACATGGTGAGGTCTTCACTGAAGGGAGGAAAGAGACGGATCAGCACAATGTTCTGCCACGGTGAGGTCAGCTGCTCAGGCGCGACCTTACAGTGTCATGCAAAAGCGTTCAGACCTCTTGACCTTTTCCACATTTTGTCACATAACGTCCACGAACTTTGAATGTATTTTATGTGAGAGATGAATGAAAACCGAGCGCTGATTCAAACCGTTCCAGTGTAGCACTGGCTACCCACAGCATGATGATGCCACCGCTGCGTTTCACAGTGGAGACTTTCCGAGTGACGTGCAGTGTTCATTTACTGCCACACATTTTTAAAAGTAAAAGATTTTGGAAAACATGAATCAATTCTTCTTCCATTTCACAATTGTGCCCATCTTTGGTTCACTCACTGAATAAAAACTATGGCTGCTGCTCTGTGACAATCTGAAATAGTCCAAGGGGTGTGAATACTACACACAGTACTGTACATGGCTTCCCTCATATATAGAGAGATTAAATTACATGCATCTTAAGTCAATTTACCAATTAAATTACGTGCCAAGACAACTGGTTGCACTGGCTTTAATTTAGGGGTACCAGAGTAAATAAAAGTATGCCATACTTTTCATAAAAACCCTGCGTTTTTTTTTCCGCTACATTTCATACTTCTACACTACTTTGTGTTGAGCTATCACATAAAATACCAACAAAATAAAACATGTTTTGAGAAGGAACAAAAGTGAAAACATGAATACTTTTGCAGGTCACTGTAACTAGCCTCACCGCGTGGGAGCCACATGAGCGGGGAGGTCTCCAGTGTCGTGGAACAGCTCATAGTGTTTGAAGAGTTCGTCTGCAGAGTTGTGAGACTTCATGCACTGAGGACAGATGAAGCCCTAGAGACAGAAACGCGTCATCACACGCTAAAAACGTCACATCGGAGCGTTTCAGATCCAGCGTTACGTTAGGAAATCGTTACCTCGGACGTCTGGTCGTGGTTCAGGTCAGTGGTGGGCTTCTCCGACTCTGCATTCTGGGAGCCTCCCTTCCCAGGAGTCTGCAGACGACAACACACACTTTGACTGGAGTGAATAAATATAAATGCTACTTGTTTAATCACCTGACTGACACAGAGAAGCACTGCAGTGTCTGTAGGCTCTATATAAAGCTCCACATAATTTAAATTTTATTGTAAATGGTGATAGCTGTGGGCAGGAAAGATCTCCCGTAGGGTACATTGTGTATTTTATTGCTGCAATGACTATAGTTATTTTTCTGTTTTTAATCAGAGTAGCATAATTTACACAGAAAATACATCCCAAATTAAAAAATATATATATTGTTTTCAACAAAATCACTGCTGCCAAAATGTTCACCCTCCACCCCTTAGTTTATTTAAAATAAATTCACAGCAGCCATTTTTATAGTTAATCATTTACCTTCTCTCACTGAACTGAGTTCCTGAGTACTTTTAATTAGTAATCCATATATCTAGGGTATAAATATGATGCGACTCAGAAAGATATTTGTCTTTTGAATTGCTTCAAAAATGGGAAAGACAAGGGAACGCCTCATTGAAGTAACACAAATGTATTGAATGCTGCTAGATAAATTTAGTCAGAGGCTTTTTCTATTCATACCGACCCGTCAAAGTGGTCTTACACAGACACACAGATCGCTCAGCAACTCCAGGTTAAGAGTCTCTTGACAAGTAGCAGCTCAGCCGGATTCAAACTCACCACTTTTTGATTGCAAGACAACTGTTCCCTTCATCCCACAGTCATCCCAAAACAGGAAACACAAGAGAACATAATTAAAGAGATTTAAAGGCAAAAGGAACTTTGATGAACAGTGCTGGGCGGAGACTTGAGTTTATTTTGTCGCCTCACATGTTGAGAGATTTGATAATAAAGTTGAAAAATCTCAAGCTTTTACACGTTTTTACCAGAGGGACCAATAAGAGTGGAGCTGGCATCTCCACCCCTTCCATGTAAGACCTACTGCTTTGATTTTGTTTCTATTTTCATTTTTGAGGAATTTCACTGAGTAAAATGTTGGATCCAGGAAATATTTTAAATGGGATTTTCTCTTTTTAATGCTATTGTGCAACAATGGTCTGCTTTAGGTATTTTTACAATGAGGTCTGTAAATACTGACAATGCTTTCTGATGCTGCATTTCTGCTCAAACATTGTCAGCTCGCAGTGTTGCAAAAGAAGAGCAGCAGCAGTTTTTTGGGTCCAAACCACAAACTGTGGACTCAGCAAGAAGATGATCATTTCCAACTCCACAAGCGATGACAACATTTTTATCATTTTAGTAGATTTATATTTCTTCTGGTCATTTGGAAGAAAATTAAGCATTCTAAGTTATGCTACTGAGTTTAATCCAAAAGTGAGAGAGATTCCAATTAAACTATGCATTTTTAATCAGGGTCATTTGAGACCATTGTCATTTTCTATCTGAGTTTCAGTACTAAAATAGGATTTTTGGGGGGAAATGAATACATTAATGAATGAGGTCTGTGTGATATACATTGTACACTTTAAGCCCCGTTGTTCGAAGCCGACTGAAGAAACAATAAGCAATTTGTCTGAAGGCAGATTGAAGGTTTGCGTCATGGAACAACCTTTGATCCAGATCAAACAAACAGCAAGTTTATACCCTCACGACATCGTCATCAGCAAATCAAAAACACTACTTATCATAAATTTGAGGCTCATCTACCGTTAATTCAATGTCATAAAATGAAATTTGATTCTGGGATTTATTGATGAACATTTTTAGCCTAATACACCCTTAAAACATTTAACATGGAGCAATATCACTTATAGGTGGTGGAAGTAGTGACCAAAGGTCAGAAAGCAGTGACGTGAGACAGTAATGAAACTGCAGTATCGTTTAGTCGCCTGACAAATTGACTTGACATTGCCAGACTGAGCAGACATTATTGTTCTGACATGTTGGGTTCCAGTTAAAAAGTTCAAAGTAACTGGTTTAGAAATAGTGAGGGAATATTGAAAAAATACTAATTTCACTAAGAGAACACCACTAGTGCCTTCTGTAATTTAATCTTAGTATTAATCCAGCTGTGCTTGAATAACCTCAGAGGTTTAGAAAACAGACAGCATCCTAAACAACAGGAAACACAGGTTAGTCATATTTAGATCATTATGAATCACCAACAATGTTTCTAGTCTTGCCACAGATTTTCAGTTCGACCTTGATCTGGCCTTTGACTGTGCCGTTCTTTCAGAGGATGTGCTTTGATCTAAACCACTAAACTTTAGCAATGGTTGTGTGTTTAGAGTTGCTGTAAAAGACTTTGAAAACTATAATTAGATTACTTCTGGTGGAGTAATTAGTTTTCTCTGGCTGAATGAAACATCTGTTGCAGACTCAGAGGATTTTACTTGGGCTGAAGAAGGGTAAAAAAAATACATATGAACACGTGACATGACATAGGTATGAATAATTTCTCAAGGGAGTGAAGACTTTGTTTCTAAATGATGAGAACGCATCAACCAGCCTCAAAAATTCAACCTAATGTTGAGTTTCTTACTTCTTTAAAACAGAGCTGTACTTTAACGCTAAATGACCTGAGACACCCAGCCATCAGCAGCAGATGCCTTGATTCAAGGAAATTACATTGTTAGGTCTCAATGGACCGGATTCACTTCTTAATCACATCACATCCCACTTGCGTGCTATTTAAGCTGGTCTGGAATGTAATCTGGAGAATTTAAAGGTCAGGTGTATACTTTAAACCTGTGTTTATGGTTTTTAAACCAAGCCTGAGATTTGTCTGAGTGTCGGATAGGAACAAGCCAGTTACCAGCAACAATCTAAAGCAGGGGTGGGCAAGCCTGGTCCTCGAGGGCTGGTGTCCTGCAACTCTTAGATGTCTCCCTGGTCCAACACACTTGAATCCAACAGCTGAATCACCTCCTAAGTGCAGTTAAGTTCTCCAGAGTCCTGCTTATGACCTCATTATTTGACCCAGGTGTGTTGAAGTGGAGATACATCCAACACAACCTCCCTCCAAAATCTGTTCCTGCAGACTGCTGGTCAGCTGGAACTTGAGCAAAATCTGTTTAAAACTTGTTAGATTCTCAGTGTTACTCCATTAGACCCAGAATGGCAAACACATGTAACTTTCTGCAGGCTTACTTGAAAAGCAAACCTAATTTCAGCTAGTTTACTCAAAGTTTTAGCTTAAGTGTACCCATCAAAAACAAATGAGTAAATGTCAACCTTATATAACTGTATAGCTTTATGATTTATTACTTTTTTAGCAGCAGGAGTATTAAGTTTTCTTTTTTATATATATAAAAATAAAATGAGCATGTTATGTGTTTTTTTGTTGTTTACATTGTTTTAACGTGTTATTTAAACACGTTCTAATACTAAAACAGTCTCCAACTGGTTTGTGTGCTTAGCGAGAGGTTTTATTTTCCTGCAGAACCTTCAAGAAATATAACTTCCGTGTCGAAGAGAACAGATTAAGCCATATTTATGCCCCATATATCAATCTAACGGGTGTCACTATAACATACTCTGCTTTTCGCTTTACCTGTCACTGGTTATAAAGTTATGGCTGAACAGTTTAAGTCGGTGAGTCATGTGCTCCAAGTGTACACAATGCGGGTAGCAATGCATTGTGGTTAATGTGGTCCAATGCGAAAGCTTTTCAGCTCAATTTAGTACGTTAGTCCAGCAACTTACTCTACTGCCAACCATATAGTTTGTTCATGCATATATTTATAAGCCTAGTTACCTAAAACTCCTGTTTACATGCTCATAGAGCATTTCTTTAACGCCTGTAGCTAACGATAGCGTTAGCATCTGATGAATTAAACCACCGCTAACTAAGCCTTAGTATTGGCATTAACCGTTCTTTTTTCATATTACTGGTTTCTACTGTCTGTAGCAGAGCCAGATAAATCTGTATTTTGTTCGGAGAACCTATTTTCATTACTGTCAACAGTACAATCATTCAACTACATCAAGTTAGCATGCGCTAATGGCTAGCTGTGTCATCCAAAAGAAAGGAGCGCTTGATGTTTCCACCCCAACGTGACGAGACGGAGAAGCACTCCGGACAAGGAATCCACGAACCACAAACACACACAAGCCCCGCCCGTCAGCGGTACGTCATTTAACTAAACACGCGCACCCGTCAAGAAACCAGACACAGATGGGCCTGCGTCTTCCAGGGAAAACGAGCCGCTATGCTCAAAACAAAAGCGATCCCGATTGATTAACCTCACAAAGACTTACCATTTGAAGTATCCGTCTGAACATGTCCTCGATTGGGTTTGTCACGACACAGAAGCTGATCAGTTACCAAAATGCAAAGTTTACGTATGGAAACAAGCGAACACCTGACCAGGCTGTGGGAGAAGCGGCGGATGGGCGGGTCGTGAAGGGGATGGTTGAGCGGCTGCATTCACCATGGCTGCTCATATAATTACTGTCAACACAGAGCTGTCATGTTCTGGTTCATTGACAAGACTGTAAATATAAATTATCAAACATATCGTGTTTATGTTTCATATACAACATAGAAATATTCAACTCGTACGCATTTTTTAAAACTTAAACACAAGAGCCAAGAAATGTTCAACACACGTTAAGCGCTCCTTCTCAGAAAAGCTTAAAGAATTTCTGTCCTGGTTAGTCTCATTACAGATACAGGTAATAGTAACAACAGGGCAACTCAAGGTTTTGTGAGGCCCTAAGCAGAAATGTTTGTTCCATTTATTCCATTTGGGAGTCCCACTACCAGCTAAACCCATCATCGCAATTATGAAATATGAGCTCAGACACAAGAAACGGATTATTTTAATTAAAATATGGTTTTGTTGATGTAATGGTTTAATCTAAATGCTCATGATAAGCAGTGGTTTACATAAGGCCAACCCCAAGCTACAATACAGCTATTACAATAACAGTATTTTCACTTTTAGTACAAATAATTAAGGCCACGACAAAGTGGAAAAGAAATCTATGAGACTTTATTTCACATATTTGTGTAGCTCAAGGGTATCAAAAATAACACTGTTGTGTGGCTCAGTTGTCAAATGTTAATAAATCCTTGTTTAAAAATAAAAGTGTATTGTAGTTGCATAATTTCCTCAAAATGGGTGGTGGGAGTAAAGATATTAAGCAAGTGTTGTTTTTAACAAAACTACCAGTGGCATACAGTTAGGCAATTCCTATAAAATTAATGTCACCAGAAGGTTTTCTCAAACGTATGCTTTACTTATATTTATTTTTTCTACGTTGATCAGATTTTCTAGAATTTTAATCCAAAACTCTCTGTTCCCCTAGAGCGCAGTTGCTAGTTTCTCTAAGACACCCTTCAAAATAGGGGAAAACAAACAATGCCATCATGCCAGGTCAGATGTGTGTTGATCTTACTAAGTCATGTTATAGACACAAGAAAATATTTGATATGCAAAGTTAAGAGTTATGATTGAAATGCTTTAAACAACTAAAACTGTAACAAACAAGGCTGGAAAAGGATAATAATTTATTTTGACATAATGAACTGTAAGCATTACAGTAAGGGAGAAACAAAAAATTTGAGGCTTAATGTTAGAGACCTGCAGAAAACAATGGCATCTTGGTGTCACCACAGCCTACATAACAACAATTAGATGCTTTAGACATGGCAACTGAGTGTTTGGGAAGCATGCCATAAAAGCCTTTTCCGTCTTACCATCACACATGCAGAGGTTGCCATGTGCTACAGGGACTTTAACCTGATCTGTGTGCTTTGGTCAGATTAGAGTAAGATTGATATTTTTGGCCACAAGTTAATGATGTAAAACAATGGTTGAATGTGTGGAAAAACATCTTAAGGCATTGGGGGATCTGCAATGTCGTGGGCCTGTTTTCCTTCTGGGGATCCTTGCTAAGGCAATGTGATACTTAACATTACTTTATCCAGGGAGCAAACGATCTAAAGATAAATACTAGAATCTGTCAGTTTTCTTAGTTTTGTTATTATAGAATAAAAGATGAATTATTTTAAGGATTTTTATTCATCTTTACCACAAGTAGCTCATTTTAACAATATTTATGTGTGTATACATAAATAATATCTCAATACTATTTAGGGCAACCTCTCAGGTTTTAAACAGAGTAGTAACAACCCTGCTTGTTGCAACAATTGACTCATTTATTGCAACAAAGCTAACTTTAAACCAACTCATATAAGAAGAAAACTCAATCTAGAGTGTCATGAGGGGAAAGGAAATGCATAAAATTGTTCTAAAACATTCACACACTTGTGGCTGCTACCTCTTCTTGCAACAGGAAATTATTTGGCAGTGAGTCAGAGTGGGAACAGAGCTTCCTCTTAAGGCCAACATTTCCCAGTTTCAGTCTTCTGGAAACCACCAACACACTGGGAACACTGAGGTCAAACATGTAAGACCCCGGTAAGAACTTCACTTCACAGTAACCGAACCCCTAAACGGGGGATGCATTTGATCTGTCAGCTGCTAACTGTTGCTTTAATGATCCAAAAATACACCTAGAAAGCATCACAGCACTTTTTAAGGGCTACTACTTTTTTGTTTGTTTGTTTTTGTTTTAACTTCCTGCAAAATTAGTATTGTTCAAGTGAAAAACCTGTGTTCATAAAGCAACCAATGCTTCAGTATAGTCCATCGGTGGAGGAACTCTCAGCTGTAAGGCCTATCTGTTGAAGAGCTCTGAGTCCTGCGCTGAGCAAACAACATAGTGAGGGGCCTTGCTGTCCATCGTTCGGGGGCAACACACAGGCCCGTAAGGGGGGCTGCAGGTGTCCGCGAGTCTGCAGAGGTACTCTGCGTGGACAGGCTTGTGGCTCTGCAGCACCCTGATGGCATCCTCCACCTTGAACCACTTCCTCTTCCTACCTGTGGAAATCAAGAGGAAGGAGAAACAAGCAGAGTAAAAAGTTTGAGTGTGACTTTGTAATGTGAATTACATAAAATAAAAACGTGACCCGCAGTTATTTTAAAGGTGTTTGATATTTGAAATGTATCCCGTCTCTCGACAGCAGAGTAGCTCATAACAATCATTTCTAACTGCTCCTGTTAAAAGTGCCTGTGATTGTTTACTCCATTCATCCACAGAAATAGATTCAGCCTGTTAACAGGGAGCGATGGGGGGGCAGGAATGTTTGAGGTGCCCAGTTGTTTTCCAGTTATCACTCACCGCAGCCAGCTCTATTCTCCTGCATGAGAACTGTAACCAAAGCAGACGGAGTTTAGCTGCTCTAACTTTTCCTTCCTGCAGCTGCTGAACTTCAACGTATAGATATTGTGGAGCGTTGTAAGTCCGGCCTTTCTACACCGTTCCCCAATTGTAACAGGTTCTGCTGACTGCGTGAATCCTTCAGAAGTTCCGCAACTTCTGATTTTGCTTTTTGAAAAATGACTAAAGTATATTTCAATTACAGTTTTTAGAGCTTGGTGAGCATAAAACACAGTGAATGTAAACAGAAAACACTGCGTGGGAGAAAATAAACACAAAAGGTCCTTTCATTTTATTTGACGCAGAAGGCGGAGACCTTAATTATACAGTGTGGTGAGAGGAGAAAATTGCTCACTTTTGCTTGGCCAAAGAGAGCAAAAGTTCATCAAAACCAAACAAAAGAGAAAGTTTCCAAAGCAATTTGGAATAAACCAAATAAAATGTGTGTCAACCCAAAAATGTTTTACTATCTACTGCGTTATATTGCGTAAAATGGGATAAATGTTGTAAAATCGACTACTTTTTCTAGTGAGTGTGCCACCTTATTTTTTTTCCCCCTTTTTCCAAACTTTATAATCTCCTGACCATCCTGGACTAAACATTTGCTGATCTATACACAGTTTATGCAACCAAGAGGTTACATAATTATAAGCTGAGTCAGTGGGTCTAGACCAACTTTACCAGAGGGGCCGGGGTTGGTCCAGAGTTTATTCGTGGGGCCACAGTATAAAAGAATAACATCAGAGAAAGTAAAACGAAAACAGTTATGTATTAGAGTTAAATATCTCATAGTTAAAACATTATCAGAGTCACAGAGACACTTCTTGCTCTAGAACTGCAGGTATCAAGACCCCTGATCAACCTGATTAAAAACTGTGATCCTATCTTAATATGCCTGCAGCTAAAAACACAATACCTTAATTTTAAGTCATTGTTATAGTAAAACTGTGAAGGTAAAAACATAAAATTGGTCCAAGGGAGCACTAAGGTACAGTTTCTGTACCAGTGAATGTCATCTTTTGTGACAGATATGCAATAATGTGATGGGGTGAACCAGTTAATATCCACATCTCTTGTGGTCAGATTTGCTTTGACTAAAGTAAAATAAAAATATTCATAATGCAGAGTCTTTGTCCAGATCAATTATCACATTTTACAAGGTTGTCACCAAACGTACGTGGTTAAAAACGAAACTAGTGCTTACGTTAACCATATTTCCGATATTTACATCTGAATATTTTTCACACTTGCAGCCTTTTTCTATTGACAATGAAAACATTATTACAAGTTCTTGGTCTGATGAAGGTTTTGCAATAAACACTGACCACAATTTCAATAGCAACAATCTGCTGTAAATGAGATATGTACAATACACGCTTCTTTTTCTGAAAGAGGATATAAAATACATTTGGCAGCAGATATAAAGATCAGCCACAGCAAGAAGTCAGCATACATGCTTCTCTACCTCTACTCCTTTTTGCAAATGCCACATGAAACCCTGCCGGACTCCCCAAAACAATCTTAATCCTCATTGTTACAACATCAGAGTGTTTACATATCCCTTTACAAGTGTCAGGATGTTTTCTTTGGCAAAGCCTAGCCAAGCAACATGCAGCTGCATAATTTCCAAATATTAGCTTCAGAATAAGTCCTTGGCTGTTACTTTGTAAAATTACCCAAAATCTGCAAGTAATTCTGGAGCAAACTGAACTTACACTTAATTTTTTTTTTTTTTTTTTTTTTTTAAGGTTTTATCAGCTCTAGTGGCCTTTATTTGATAGTTAGTTGACAGGAAACCTGACTTTATAAAATGTTATGCAAAAAAGAAGTTCAGTCAGTAATCTTTTATATTATAATGTATTCCATGATGTGACAAACAGGGAATTAAAACTGAAGTATACCAATGTTAACAGAGTCCTCCCAGTCCTCCAGTGTTTCTGTCACAATAAGAGCGTAGACGTACGTCCTGTGCTTTCTGTCTTGATTGTGCTGCTGAATAGGAAGAGAAAATAAATTATCAGCTTTTATACGAACTCTGTGAACACAATCTGTGAATGATTTTATCTGAAACAGTTTACCTTGTGTTCTCTTCTAGACATGATGACAGGGCATTTTGCAGGATTTCCTGCAGCGTGATTTGTTGGACTCTAAAGTTATAGTAACAATGCAAGCCAGTTGACAGCCTTACCTCAAATATCCCAAGAAGTCTGCCAAGTTTTCCCTTCACACCAGCCTGAAATGAAAAAAAAAGAAAGTGCATTAAAGGTTGGGAATATTTTTCAATATTCAGTAGTAGAAATCATATTTACATCCCCATAATCTGAGAAACAAAGAAACTGAGGCGTTTCAGTGAGAACAGCACAACCACAGAAGAAGAGCCATAAATTCACCTGCTTCATCTCAACCTTTAGTAACACTTTATTTGAAGGGGGTTGAATAAGACTGACATGACACCTGTCATGAACATCAATAAGCCTTCATGAATATTTATATTCATAATATTTATGTCATGAAGCGTCATTCGGTAAATTATGACACTTTTAATACAAAGTTGACATTATTCAAAATGTCTTTGTTATGACAACTTGACATTAACCAGGAAATCATTACTGTTTAAACTTTACCTTTAATAACATAAAGATACCTAATTTTTAAAGTGCAATCAGTAATACTTTTATAACAAATTTATATCAGTAATGATTTCTTGGTTAATGTCAAGTTGTCATAACAAAGACATTTTGAATAATGTCAACTTTGTATTAAAAGTCATAATTTACCGAATGACGCTTTATGACAACAGTCATAAATATTCATGAAGGCTTATTCATGTTCATGACAGGTGTTGCGTCAGTCTTATTCACCCCCCTTCAAATAAAGTGTTACCCAACCTTTTTATGTTCTCAAAAGTAACAAAGATTAGGAACAGCTGCTAGAAACGCTGTATAAACTGTACACATTCGTCTTTTTGTAACTAAGAAAAAAATGCTCTCCAGGAGCTCCTGGCCAGTATTTTGTTTGCTTATAGCAGCACAGATCTCTCGTTTTTAGAACAGTTGGAATAACTGAGGAGATCACTATTGCAAAAACAGATAATTTTGCCGACGACGAAGAACGGCTCTGTCGTCACAGAATAAGCAGATCTTTATACAACAATTCATTGCTATCTAAAGAAATCTGTCATGTATTGTTTTAAAAGGAAACGCTGAATGAAATCCACTTTATATTTTGAATAATTAAATGTATGCTAGGTCCGGAACGATGTAAGGTTTTCGATGTTCAAATAAAGTGGTGAATGTAATCCTGCTAGGATTCAGTGATTATAAATGATTGAGAACAGTTTCCCCTCAAATAAACAGGGAATAGATTTCCTGTACATATTTACCAACATACTTGTGATTATTATTATTATTGTCATTATTGAGTAGCTCCACAGAGAACAATAAAAGCTTAAAGGACAGTTAATAATTAGATTTTTTTTTTTTTTACTCTACTGTACTCAAAGAGTCTCTTAAGTATGTGTGTAATGTTAGTTTAAACATTAAATATAAGCTTGAAAAAATATTTTTAAAGAAAATCTCCCCTTGCAGTGACCGTGCAGCTCGTCTATATCCGTGTGCACGTCATATCTGTAACGTCTGGGTAACTGGGGTAACTGGAAACTCTACCCAAATGTCACAGCCATCTTTCAAGGCTGTCAGCACACCATCTGAGCTGCAGCAGAAGTTCACAGCTCGCTCTGCTGCGAAACATGTTGGAAAACGACCAGCGCTCCACTGTAGTGGACCACAGACCTCATTAATGGGATATTTACACAACACTGCCAAATATTTCTTCCCCTCATCTGGGTTTCCTGTCATCATATGACCATATCGGACTATGAGAAATGACGACATTGATGAAATTAAAACAATACGTGCTTAATTTTACTGGCTTTGTGGAATGTTGCAGCATCATACCAGTGGTTTATCGCTCTTAATTAAAGTTACTGTCACTCATTGCAGTGTGGTTTAAAAAGGCTTCCTGCTGGATGTCATCAAACTTTATTTGATTTTTCTATTATTCAAATAAATCACTGATACTGCAAACCGTATCAGAATAAATCTAGAAAAAGAAATCAACCACTTGAACTTGTATCCAAGTCCAGAGTTCCCACTCGTTTCTCTTGTCAAAATTTAAATACTTCTGTGAAGTTGGCGCATATTATTGG
Organism: Poecilia latipinna; assembly: GCF_001443285.1. Taxonomy (NCBI): domain Eukaryota; kingdom Metazoa; phylum Chordata; class Actinopteri; order Cyprinodontiformes; family Poeciliidae; genus Poecilia; species Poecilia latipinna. The sequence continues at coordinate 149,892 of NW_015113045.1, forward strand.
GAAAGAGGCAGGGTTCGAACCCAGAACCTCCAAGTCAACAGAACTAACAATTGTCCCAATCAAGAGTCTGATCATTAAATCTATGGAAACGCACTGAAAGACATCATTATGGACCCCAGCCGGCCAACCGTTTAGCGCCAACACGATCCAGAAAAACGAGAGAAGTGTTTGTTGTGTTGCAAACTCACCTCTTCGTACACCTCCCTGACGGCAGCAACACCGGGCTCCTCGTCAGGCTCCATCCCTCCTCCAGGAACAATCCATTGGTCTGGATGTCGACTGCTGCTCACCAGCAGCACCTGCAGAGGAGAGGGAGCTCCATCAGGCCTACAACAACCCAGACGCAGCACACTCAAGTCCAGAGTCTGCCACACAATGAAAGACTTTCCCCAGCAGCTTATACTGGTTATGTGATTATTTTAATTAACATAAAGAGGAATCTGAATTTAAAAACCAATAATTGTGTTTGCTGTAGTGTCCCATCAGAGTTTATTGGTTATTTCTGCATTGAATCATCCATGATTTCAGGTCCAGTTACTCACAGATTCATCATGACTGAAAATGTAAGTCACACTTATATTCAGCTGACAAAATAAGACACTGAAAGGTTAAGTCAAAAGTATCAACGTAGCATCTGCATAAACTATTTTCAGCTGATTTAAGACAGATAAGTCACCCCCACCTTTAGCTGTACCCGACATCAAACTGACCCACACAATGTTCACATAAGAGTAATCCCGGCTTCAGCTAACCAAACGTACACGGTCAACTCCTCCGCCGCCAGCGTACAACATGCACAGCTTCCCTTGATGGCGGGGACTGACTTCACACCAGCTCTGAAAAAGTAGCCCTTTAACACCCAGTAAAACTCAGCTGTCCAAGGTGAGGTTTCAAACTGCTCAGGGGTGTTTGCGATCATGTTGAGATCAGATACTACGGCAAATAACTGTGGAATAAAACTCCAGGAAGAAAAAAGTTGCGGAACTTTATTTAGAAATTGTTTTGTTAATCTAAATACTAGCACTGCTTTTCTTAGGGTTCGTATCATTTTATATCATTTGCTGACCTGATTTTGCGGTGTACCTTCAACAAAACGTACGAAATGAAATTTTTTTTGCTTTCTATTAATGCACCGAATTAAGTTTTTAACTCAATAAAACATTAGTTTTAACAGATGATGGAGGTTCATCTTCCAACAAAGTCTGTGCTTGCATATCTAATTGTGTTACTAATTCACCTGCTGGGCACTATATGGGGACTCTGACTGTTCATTGTTCATCGGAGGGACAGCCTGGGAAAAGAAACCGTCTCTGTTGGTTTTTACAAATAGCGCTTTATAGAGTCAACGTCTGGTTAAAAGTCCAAACAGTTTGTACTGAGGATGTGTCGGCTCTGCTGCTCTCTTCCTGACACCAGAGGGTCAGCCCTGATGATCCTCTCTGCAGACCTCATTGTTTGTTACAGGATGATCTGTTTTGACTATTGTGGGTGAGCCAAACTACAGCGTGATGAACGAACAAAGGACGGACTGAATGCAAAGTTCTGTGGCTTGAAAAATAGGTACACCCCAAAGACAGACAGACGGGCCTCCATCCCATTCTCTCCAGTGTTTTACAGCCTCTTCTTTTAACAATGCTCTGAACTTTCTTCCAATCAACTTTGATCGGCTTCCCTGTCCCTTCCCTTCTCTGTAAAGCTCTCCCTCATGTTTTACAGTGGGGGGGATGTTTTCAAGGTGACTTACAGCATATTTTGTCAGGCAAAGTACATAACATGTTTGACAATCCTAAGGAAATTATTCTTTCACTTGTTCTCCTTTACAATGAATTAATTAAGCTAGCTCATGTGATTAAGAATCAATAGGAATGTCTTCCATTGTGATTCGTTGCGTTTATGAAAACCCTGACAGATGTAGTACTTGTTAAAAAAATGAAGCGGTCAGGCCAACAGACATCAAAGAGAAACAGCAGTTCTTTACTCCACCAATTTCCTGAAAGCTCCCGAGCCGTGCTGTTTGCAGCGTTTATGTGGTGTTGCAGGTAATTAAACGGCGCAGAGGATGAGAGCGGTGGTGCTTCTCCTCTGAATCCCAGAGTCCATTAAAGCCCTTCTCTGAGGACAGTAGAAACAGCAGCGGCTGGCTCTCCAACACAAACACGTAACCCTCAAAAGCAGTCTCACAGAAACACCATGCAGAACACGTAGGCACTCGCACGTACGCGGCGACAAGGCTTTTCAAAAACCCACCGGATCAGCAGTTGCCTTTTGGTATGAAAACAACAAGAAGCTTAGCAGAGGAGGTTAATGACCCCAGCAGGCACAGCACACATCACTGGGAGCTCAGAGAGCTACAGTACGGCACCAGCGGAAAATTTGGGAATGTTTTAAAGTTTCAGATAATATTAATATGGATAATATTTCCATTATAGGTACAGAAATGCAGAGCATTCAACTTATTCATCAGTTTCCCTTCATAAAAGTGTAAAAAGTCTTTATTGTAATAATGGCCTAAGTCATGTTTTGCAAAAAAGTGAGTTTGGCAAAAAATAAAATAAAATCACCACTTCTTTCTTTCCAAAACAAGTTTTAGGCAAAAAAAAAAAAAAAAAAAAAAAACACCTTTTTTTTGGGAAGGGGAAAATTTTTTTTTTTTAAATTTAAA